>NC_090766.1:21911831-21919517 GCF_036898095.1 Palaemon carinicauda
TGGCCAAACCACCTCAACACATTCATATCCACTCTAGCTGCTAATTCATTTCTTACACCCGTTCTCACCCTAACCACTTCGTTCCTAACCCTATCTACTCGAGATACACCAGCCATACTCCTTAGATACTTCTCAAACACATTCAATTTCTGTCTCTCCGTCACTTTCATTCCCCACAACTCCGTTCCATACATCACAGTTGGTACAATCACTTTCTCATACAGAACTCTCTTTACTTTCATACCCAATCCTCTATTTTCACCACTCCCATAACTGCCCCCAACACTTTGCATCCTTCATTCACTCTCTGACGTACATCTGCTTCCACTCCACCATTTGCTGCAACAACAGACTCCAAATACTTAAACTGATCCACCTCCTCAAGTAACTCTCCATTCAACATGAAATTCAACCTCGCACCACCTTCCCTTCTCGTACATCTCATAACCTTACTCTTACCCACATTAACTCTCAACTTCCTTCTCTCACACACCCTTCCAAATTCTGTCACTAATCGGCCAAGTTTCTTTTGCAAGTCTGCAACCAGTTCAGTATCATCCGCAAACAACAACTGATATACCTTCCTTCATGATCATTCTCGCTTACCAGTTTAAATCCTCGTCCAAGCACTCAAGCATTCACCTCTCTCACCACTCCCTCAACATACAAGTTAAAAACCACGGTGACATCACACATCCCTGTCTCAGTCCCACTCCTACCGGAAACCAATTGCTCACTTCATTTCCTATCCTAACACATGCTTTACTACCTTTGTAGAAACTTTTCACAGCTTGCAACAACCTTCCACCAACTCCATATAACCTCATCACATTCCACATTGCTTCCCTATCAACTCTATCGTACGTTTTCTCCAGATCCATAAATGCAATAAGGTGGTCTAGTATAGAGTAAATAAGTTAATCAGGAATTTTATTGATATTTTCATATGTGCATTAAAGAGGTGAATAGCCAGCTCTTAAGATGAGTTCCTCTCATGTAGGTCTGTTATGTAAATTACGTAAGACAGCCGTCATTAATTTATTTGTATTCTTCATTCAAGTTAGTATATGTAAATTTACGTGGTTTTTGGGAATTAAGTTTTTATTTCACGTATTTAATTATGAAGTCTTACGTAAACTGTTTGAGAGTGTTATGTGACCATACGAGACAGGAACAATTGCTTATGTAAATATCTTTATGTTTTTATGAGATATCATGTTTGAGAGAAAATATGCGATTATTTTGTCTGCCTCGTGCTTTGGAAGGATCTCGAAAATCCTAGTGTTAGATTGTATCTTTTTTTTTTTTATTCCTGAGACCGGGGGTTAGGGGTGGAAGCTGCTGAGGGGGAGTTACCGTGTAGCTAGGTGGATTCTCCTGTTCGATACTTGATAGTTGAAAACTCTGGCGTCGCCGTTAAGCCAACCTCCCACATTTCCGGATCTGTTTGGAATATTCTGGAAGTAGCTAAGTCTTATATAAGTGACCCCAGGGATGCATAGATCAGATAGAGAATTCCAGCCTTAAGTCATAGCCATCTCCCCCTCCCTCTCTCACACACCTTTCGTATTAGCACAGTGTATTGTTTTAAAAGTATTCTGTGAAATCTCAAAGTTTTGGTGTGGCAGGTTTTTGTAATCATAGTGAGTATTTATGAAAATTCTCTTAGAGTTTTTGTAAGTGGCCCTGCAGAAACGTGAAAGGTATTTGTATCGTGATCTGGTTACCTATTTTCATTAAGTATCAAACTTAAATGTTGGTGTAAAATTTAATTTCAAGTGAAACAAGTGACTATAATTTTTATAAGTATTATTTCTGTATAAGGTTTTATACAGATTTGATATTTCAAGTCAAGTGATTGTATAATTTTTAGAGTGTAATTATTTCATTTGTCTTAGTCTAATGTTTATTCAGATTTAATATTTCGAGTCAAGTGATCATACAATTTCCAGAGCATAACATTTTTGTTTTAATCTAAGTTTTGCTCAGACTTAATATTTTGAGTGATTTATTTTTGTTTTTATGTAAATACTTTCTAAGTGTAGTAATTTATATATGATATATTTATACTTGTAAAGATTGCATTATTGCAATCACCAGTGTTTATTTCATACTCGCTCGTATCCTGTTGATGAATCGAAGTAAGAAGTGGTTTTAAATAGTTCTTAATAATAATTAGCAAGTGTTGTTTTGAGTATACTTAAGAGACCTTTGGATATTCAGTGTTTTTTATATTGCCGTCTTACGAGGTATGAAATTATTTCAGAGTTTGTGTATTAATATTTCCAAGTGTAACAGATTTAATGCTAAAACAAACAGGTGAGTTTGGAATTCAAGAGGTTGTTTAGCTTGCCAGCCTTAATATATATAATATATTTTTGGTTCCCAGACACGGGACCATACTATAATATATATATATATCTATATATATATATATATATATGTATATATATATATATATATATATATATATTTATATATATATATATATTTATATATTTATATATATATATATATATATATTTCTATATAAATATTTATATATATATATATATATATATATGTATGTGTAGTAAGGTAGTAGGTTGACCAGGGCACCAGCCACCCGTTGGGATACTACCGCCACAGAGTTATTGGGTCCTTTCACTAGCTAGGCAGTACTACATTGGATCCTTCTGTCTGGCTACTACTCATTTTTTTTTCTCTCTTTTTTGTCTACACATCCACCGAATAATCTGGCGTATTCTTTCTACGCTATCCTCTTTTCTCATACACCTGACAAAGTTGAGATTACCAATCAATTCTTCTCCGCTCAAGGGGTTAACTACGGCACTGTAATTGTTTAGTGACTGCTTTCCTCTTTGTGATGGTAGAAGAGACTCTTTAGCCATGGCAAGCAGCTCTTATAGGCGAATGACACTCCAAAATCAAACCATTGTTCTCTTGTCTTGGGTTGTGCAATACATAGCCTCTGTACCACTGTCTCCCACTATCTTCGGGTAATATCTAGATATGTTCCCTGAGATCTCCAACTTATATTTTTGGGGAATAATCTAGAAGTTTGGCTTTGAAGAATAAAACGAGTGTGACTAGTTGAAGTATGCTTTGTTCCTTGATAAATATTCACTTATATATATATATATATATATATATATATATAATATATATGTGTGTGTGTGTATATATATACACTTCCATAAATCCAACTTTTTTTGTATTTCTGAAATGATCGTCTTTAAGGTTGGCTCTGAAAAATGTTTCACTTCCACATTTCAACTTCCTATTACTTCCAGCAAAATTTGATTTACACTTTATATTGTAAACATCTTTTATTATTAAATTATATATATACATCCATCCATCCATACATACATACATACATACACCGTTCCTTATGTTTTCTAGATGTCTTCGAGAAACTTGTTAGACTCCTCGAAGCAGAATTCCGTTCCGAAAGAAACTTCGACCGAATTCAGTGATTCGTAAACTGAATCAGTGTGGTCTGGTGATCTTAGAAGGAAGAGGAGTTAAAGTGTAATATATATATATATATATATATATATATATTTACTTAGTTGAATCAAATGTGAAGCATGTTTCGGAATTTATTTTTTGAAAAGGTACTTGTGTAAAGTACTTGAGAGGAGAATATGTTGTAGGAGTGACAACATGAGGCCCCTCTTTTCAAACACAAACAATTGGGAAAAGGTGGGTCTTTTCTTAGCACCATTATTGAATTTTCAAGTAATAGATCGCTAAGAGTTGTTATTGATAAGGCAAATTAGTGAGTTTTGGAATGTGATATCTGGTGTTCCTCAGGGTAGTGTTCTTACCCCATTACTTTTGCCACTATATACAGATGACATATAGTTTGGCCTAGAAAACAATCCTGTTACATATGCAGATGATGCTACTCTCTGTGCATCAATTCCATCTCCTGAATGTAGATCTGGGGTTGCTGAATCCCTTAATACTAGCTAAAATAAGGGCATGGTGCAAATTATGGGGCAGGAAGTTGAATCCTAATAATACTTAAAGTATAATTGTAAATGGCCGGGCCTTCTCCATCATGAGGCTCAATACTATACAGTATTCTAGAAGTTTTATTCCAGCTGTGACCAAGTTGTGAAGTGATCTTCCCAATCGGGTAGTTGAGTCGGTGGAATTTCAAAAGTTCAAACTTGCAGCGAATGTTGAACAGGCTAACATAAGTCTCTGCTTATAGTTTATATATGAGATATCTGTTTTAATGTTGTTACTGTCCTTAAAATATTTTATCTAAATTTTTCATTACTTATCATATGGTTTATTTATTTCCTTATTTCCTTTTCTCTCTGGGCTATTTTTCACTGTTGGAGCCCTTTGGCTTATAACATCCGGATTTTTCAACTAAGGTTATAGCTTAGCTAGTAATAATAATAATAATAATGATAATAATAATAATAATAATAATAATAATAATAATAATAATAATAATAATAATAATAATAGTATGTCCTTTTAAATACGTATAAATCAATACTGATTGCGAACACTGTAAAGAATATTTTTGGGCAAATCTGAAATGTAATTCTTTATAATTCCCTGACATCCAGATTGTTAGTTCTTCTTTTTCCCATCTTTATTCTTTATGTTTTGTGTAATTTTCCTTTGTTTTGCGTTTATTTCTTGCAGAGTTTTTCCATCTCTTCTTTTCAGTGGGAAATTAGAGCTACCCGTGACAAAATGCACACGAGTATATATATATATATATATATATATACACTTTGTATATATGTGTGTATGAGTGTAAATATACAAATACACATACACATATACACACGCACACACATATACACATACACATAAATATATATATATATATATATATATGTATATATATACATATATATATATATATATATATATATTCTTTACATATACAAAGTGTAACCCCCTCTCCCCCTGGGAAAAATATATCTAAAAGGCATCAATCAACTTACAGATGAAGTGAATATTTAATTGTTTACCAAGTTCATTAACTGCCCATTGCGTCATGTAGATATCTTCCTGGAAATGACCTGGGGTCATGGCCTGTTCTCTGGAACTGACCTTTCGGAATCATGGTCTGTCTCAGACTGAAGGTCAAACAGTATCGAGATATATTTATTACGAGTATACGCAACCCGTCACAAATGACGGCTGAATATTTAGATACATATGCACACACACATCCCTTATCACCAGAGTATGACTACTCCGTCTTCCCCTTAGCCGAAAGACTGGGAGAGACTGAGTAGTTATATGTCTGGCCATGCTGCTAGCATAACATGAATTAATATATATAAATAATGTATATATAGTGCATATATATATATATATATATATACTTTGTACATATACATACATACATACATACATATATATATATATATATATATATGTATATGTGTATATATATGTATATATATATATATATATATACTTAATTGAATCAAATGTGAAGCCTGTTTTGGAATTTATTTTTTGAAAAAGGTATTTGTGTAAAGTACTTGAGAGGAGAATATGTTGCAGGAGTGACAACATGAGGCCCCTCTTTTCATACACAAACAATTGGGAAAAGGTGGGTCTTTTCTTAGCACCATTATTTAATTTTTAAGTAATAGATCGCAAAGAGTTGTTATTGAGGGGAAAATTAGTGAGTTTAGGAATGTGATATCTGGTGTTCCTCAGGGTAGTGTTCTTGACCCATTACTTTTGCCACTATATACAGATGACATATAGTTTGGCCTAGAAAACAATCCTGTTGCATATGCAGATGATGCTACTCTCTCTGCATCAATTCCATCTCCTGAATGTAGATTTGGGGTTGCTGAATCCCTTAATACTAGCTAAAATTAGTGCATGGTGCAAATTATGGGGCAGGAAGTTGAATCCTAATAATACTAAAAGTATAATTGTAAATAGCCGGGCCTTCTCCATCATGAGGCTCAATACTACACAGTATTCTAGAAGTTTTATTCCAGCTGTGACCACGTTGTGAAGTGAACTTCCCAATCGGGTAGTTGAGTCGGTGGAATTTCAAAAGTTCAAACTTGCAGCGAATGTTGAACAGGCTAACATAAGTCTCTGCTTATAGTTTATATATGAGATATCTGTTTTAATGTTGTTACTGTCCTTAAAATATTTTATCTAAATTGTTAATTTCTTCTCATAAGGTTTATTTATTTCCTTATTTCCTTTTCTCACTGGGCTATTTTCCCTGTTGAAGCCTTTGGGCTTATAACATCCGGCTTTTTCCACTAAGGTTATAGCTTAGCTAATAATAATAATAATAATAATAATAATAATAATAATAATAATAATAATAATAATAATAATAATAATAATGATAATAATAATAATAATATGTCCTTAGAAATACGTATAAAGCAATACTGACTGCGAACTTTGTACAGAATATTATAATAATAATAATAATAATAATAATAATAATAATAATAATAATAATAATAATAATAATAATAATAATATTAATAAAATGTCCTTAGAAATGCGCATAAAGCAATACTGATTGCAAACATTGTACAGAATATTTTTGGGCAAATCTGAAATGTAATTCTTTATAATTCTCTGACATCCAGATTGTTAGTTCTTCTTTTTCCCATCTTTTTTTCGTTATGTTTTGTGTAATTTTCCTTTCTTTTGCGTTTATTTCTTGCTGAGTTTTTCCATCTCTTCTTTTCAGCGGGAAATTAGAGCTACACGTGACAAAATGCACACAAGTATATATATATATATATATATATGTGTGTGTGTGTGTATATATACATATATATATAAATATATATATATATATATATATGTGTGTGTGTGTATTAGTGTAAATATACAAATGCATACACACACGCACACACATATACACATACATACATACATATATATATATATATATATATATATATTCTTTACATATACAAAGTGTAACCCCCTCTCCCCCTGGGAAAAATATATCTAAAAGGCATCAATCAACATACAGGTGAAGTGAATATTTAATTGTTTACCAAGTTCACTAACTGCCCATTGCGTCATGTAGATATTTTCCTGGAAATGACCTGAGGTCATGCCCTGTTCTCTGGAACTGACCTTTCGGAATCATGGTCTGTCTCAGACTGAAGGTCAAACAGTATCGAGATATATTTATTACGAGTATACGCAACCCGTCACAAATGACGGCTGAATATTTAGATACATATGCACACACACATCCCTTATCACCAGAGTATGACTACTCCCGTCTTCCCCTTAGCCGAAAGACTGGGAGAGACTGAGTAGTTATATGTCTGGCCATGCTGCTAGCATAACACGAATTAATATATATAAATAATGTATATATAGTGCATAAGTATATATATATATATATATATATATATACATATATATATATATATATATATATATATTATATAGGTAGTGCAGATATTTGTATGTAATATATATATTTATATATATACTTATATACACACACACACACACACACACACATATATATATATATATATATATATAAATAGATAGATAGATAGATAGATAGGTAGATATAGCCAAACACTTGCTCTTTTCATTATTATATAAGGAAGATTTCCACTTTTAAGTAGACGGAGATTAAGTTTGTACGCCCGCATGCATTACATAAGTGTTTCCTAA
>NC_090766.1:21922517-21927517 GCF_036898095.1 Palaemon carinicauda
TCAGGGTTTGTTTAGTCGCCTCTGTACCATCTTTATGTTCCACATTTGACCTGTGAAGTTTGATATAATTCTGTTACTTAGTAAAGTGTGGTGTGTCACTGTCGTGGTGGATTCGGAGGTAAGATTCTGTACGTGCCTAGGGAAATATGATATACAGTGTGTGTGTATATACACACACACACACACATACATACATATATATATATATATATATATATATATATATATATATATATATATATATATATATATATATATATATATATATATATAATGTGGATGTCATGAGATTCAAGTAATAAAGGTTTGTGGCAGGCGTAACAACTTCTATGTGTTTAATTTACCGGAATCCAGACGTATGGTTATATCTTCGATTGTCTTCTTACCATTATGGGTAAGATACAAGAAAATGAAAGAAAGGCCTCTTTTGTGTTTGTTGGTGATTTCAATGTTCACCATAGGGAGTGGTTGAATTCTGTTTCTCCTACCGATCGCCATGGTGTATGAGATTTAGACTTTGCCTCTGAATCAGGCTGTGAGCAAATCATGAGTTGAGCTACTCACAGGTCTGGTAACTGCTTGGACCTCGTGTACACCAACTCCCCTGGCGTTATAAAAAGTAAGGTTGGTTCTCCAATTGGGACATCTAATCATGCCTTGATTTCATTAGCCTGTCCCTGATGTATCTTACTTATGTGAGATTTATATGAAATCCCAAGCAGACTGGAATGGGATTTTTCATGATCTTTTGGACTTAAATTGGTCACAGTTGTATTTTAGTGTTGACCCTGTTGTCACTTTGAATGAGAATCTAGTCAGCATAATTGCTAGGCATATTCCTTATCGTGTACTAAGGTACGGAGTGAAGGACAAACCATGGTTCAATGATGATTGTAGACGTGCTTATTTGGAGAAGCAAGAGGCCTATCATCTTTGGAAGGGTAACCTATCAGATTTGACCCGGAATAACTATACTCAGCTAAGAGCTTTTGCTTAAAGAGTTTATGCTTCAGTTGAAAAAGAATACAATTTAACCATAAAAGAAACCCTTTCTAGTACAACCCAGGAGCATAAGTGGTGGACTACTCTTAAATCTGCACTCATTGGTATAGATGCAACAGTTCCTTCTGTACTTAAACGAGATGGCTCTGTCACTCACTGTCCAAAGGAAAATGCAACCCTTTTGGCAGATGTGTTTGACAGCAAGCAGAGTAATGAGAAACTCGAACTTCCTCATTCCTGTTTTCCTGAGGCTAAACTAACAAGTTTAGCTTTTCCATCTCGTGAAATTAAAGCTCTCTTGATGGACCTTAATGCTTAAGGAGGTATAGACCCAAATGGTATTTTACCTGATTTTTTTTTTTTATAAAGACAGCAGATTTCTTAGCTCCAAAGTTAGGTTTTATTTTGTGCAAGTTAGCAAGAAGAGGAGCTTTTAGTACTTTTTGGAGAATTGGTAATGTTACTCCACTATGTAAATGTGTTTGTGGTAGCTCAAGTCCAACTGATTACCACCTAATTTCCATAACTCTCATTTTATGTAAAGTTTTTGCATGTCTTGTGGGAAAACGTCTTAATAGGTTTGCTGAAGGTAATCATATGTTCCCTAGTTTGCAATTTGGTTTTCGTAAAGTCCTTGGAGCATGTGATGCCCTTCTTACAATCTCCAATGGTGTACAGAAAGCCCTTGATTGTGGACAGGAAGTTCGTATGATTGGACTTAATTTTAGTGCTGCCTTTGACCGTGTTAATCATGAGGCCCTTGTTTTCAAACTGAAATAGGTGGGAGTGGGTGGGTCTTTTCTTAGCATTATTATTGATTTTTTAAGTAATAGATCTCAAAGAGTTGTTGTTGATGGGCACCATAGTGAGTATAGGAATGCGATATTGGGTGTTCTTCAGGGTAGTATTCTTGGCTCATTACTTTTCATTCTATATACACATGACATGTGGTTTGGTCGAGAAAACAAGCTTGTTGCATACGCAGATGATACTACTGTCTTTGCTTCAATTCCATCTGAAAGTAGATCTGGGGTTGATGAATCTCTTAATAGAGATCTTGCTAAAATTAGTGGATGGTGCAAATTATGGGATATGAAGTTGAATCCTAACAAAACTCAAAGTATGATTGTAATTAGGTCAAGGACCGTGGCTCCTCAACATCTGGATCTCAGCATTAATAATGTTTCTTTAAATTTGTATGGCTCTTTTAGAAATGTAGGTATGATTCTCGACAGCAAATTTACTTTTGAGAAACACGTTAGGTCTATCTTCTTCAATTTCTCAAGTAATTGTCTTATTGAGAAAGTCTTTCAAGATTTTTGATGATCAATCTATTCTGAAGAAGAGTGTTAATTCTTTCATTCTACCTTGTTTCGAGTATTGTTCTCCTGTCTGGTGTTCAGCTGCTGATCCTCATCTTAATTTGTTGGACAGGAACTTACGGTCTATTAAATTTCTTATTCCTGATCTAGATATTATTCTTTGGCACCGTCGGTCAATTAGTTCATTATGCATGTTGCATAAGATTTTTCATAATTCTTACCATCCTTTACATTCAGATTTTCCCGGACAGTTCTATTCTGTTCGTAATACTACATTAGGTATGCAGTTAATTCTAATAGCCAGACCTTCTCCATCTTGAGGATCAATACTACACAGTCCTCTAGAAGTCTTATTCCAGCTGTGACCAAGTTGTGGAATGATCTTTCTAATCGGGTGGTTGAATCAGTAGAACTTCAAAAGTTCAAACTCGCAGCAAATGTTTTTATGTGGAACAGGCATGCATTATTCCGTTTACAGGTTATATATCAAGTATGTGTTTTAATGTTGTTAATGTTTTTAAAATATTCTATTTTAATTTTTCATTACTTCTTATATCGTTTATTTATTTCCTTATTTCCTTTCCTCACTGGGCTATTTTCCCTGATGGAGCCCTTGGACTTATAGCATCTTGGTTTTCCAACTAGGGTTGTAGCTTAGCTGTTAATAATAATAATAATAATAATAATAATAATACTATACACACACACACACACACACATATATATATATATATATATATATATATATATATATATATATATATATATATATATATATATATATGATATTCCTGTAAAGCTATAGAGTATATACAGTAGCTTTTAATCTAATTACGATTGTATTCACATACGAGTGTTTTAAAAATGTAAAATTCGTGAGTGTCATTATAAATCATAATATCAGGACTCAGTGTCACGACACTTGCCTCGTGATTGTACTCCACAATGGAAATATTTGGAAGGTTCAGAAATGTCATATAATGGCCAAGATTAATAGACCGGTCCGGGGACTTAACACGGAATGGCTTGGATCAGCTGCCGGCGAGTGCGTAATGGGAGTAAGTGCTTTCTTGACGTATGACAAGTCTCAATAAGTTATTTGTCAATAGAGGACTTTGAGTCAAGTCTCAATGAGCTATTTGTCAATAGAGGACTTTGAGCTCAAGTCTCAATGAGCTATTTGTCAATAGAGGACTTTGAGCTCAAGTCTCAATGAGCTATTTGTCAATAGAGGACTTTGAGCTCAAGTCTCAATAAGCTATTTGTCAATAGAGGACTTTGAGTCAAGTCTCAATGAGCTATTTGTCAATAGAAGACTTTGAGCTCAAGTCTCAATAAGCTATTTGTCAATAGAGGACTTTGAGTCAAGTCTCAATGAGCTATTTGTCAATAGAGGACTTTGAGCTCAAGTCTCAATGAGCTATTTGTCAATAGAGGACTTTGAGCTCAAGTCTCAATAAGCTATTTGTCAATAGAGGACTTTGAGTCAAGTCTCAATGAGCTATTTGTCAATAGAAGACTTTGAGCTCAAGTCTCAATAAGCTATTTGTCAATAGAGGACTTTGAGTCAAGTCTCAATGAGCTATTTGTCAATAGAGGACTTTGAGCTCAAGTCTCAATGAGCTATTTGTCAATAGAGGACTTTGAGCTCAAGTCTCAATAAGCTATTTGTCAATAGAGGACTTTGAGTCAAGTCTCAATGAGCTATTTGTCAATAGAAGACTTTGAGCTCAAGTCTCAATAAGCTATTTGTCAATAGAGGACTTTGAGTCAAGTCTCAATGAGCTATTTGTCAATAGAAGACTTTGAGCTCAAGTCTCAATAAGCTATTTGTCAATAGAGGACTTTGAGTCAAGTCTCAATGAGCTATTTGTCAATAGAAGACTTTGAGCTCAAGTCTCAATAAGCTATTTGTTAACAGAGGACTTTGAGCTTCATATCCTTCTCCTGGGTGTCCAGCGTTTGGAGGACACCAGATATTTTTTTTTTTTTTTTAATTCCGCGGATCCCAAGATGCGCGACCTCAGCTGTGGTGGTAAAGCCGGTCTGCAAGTAAACTTTATACAACAGATTACGAGCTTATATACAAACAGTTGAGAGCAAGAATGTCAAAGAAATACACACAATCTGAAACATGTGATGGCAAGCTTAAGCAGGTTGTTCTGTTATCAGTGCATGAGATAACGAGAAATAAAGAAAAATGCAATAACATTACAGTGTACCAGCGTGTATAAAACACGTGCGGTACACTGTGACTATTATTATTATTATTATTATTATTATTATTATTATTATTATTATTATTAAATGCTAAGCTACAACCCTAGTTGGAAAAGCAGGATGCTATAAGGCCAGGGGCCCCAACATGGAAAATAGCCCAGTGAGGAAAGGAAATAAAGAAAAATAAAATATTTTAAGTATAGTAACAACATTAAAATAAATATTTCCTATGAAAAATATAAAAACTTTAACAAAACAAGAGGAAGAGAAACTGGATAGAAGTGTGCCCGAGTGTACCCTCAAGCAAGAGAACTCTAACCCAAGACAGTGGAAGACCACGTACAGAGGTTATGGTACTACCCAAGACTAGAGAACAATGGTTTGATTTTGGAGTGTCTACTGACCTATTGACCATACGAGGTTAAATTGGACCGTTTCTCATATTCTTTGCGTATG
>NC_090766.1:21937517-21940017 GCF_036898095.1 Palaemon carinicauda
TAATATTTTTTTTGTCTCATTAGTAATTTTTATAGTTTTTGGGGGTCTCAATTATTAATCTTTATAGTTATTAGGGTCTCAATTATTAATTTATGTATTTTTTGGGGTCTTGATTATGAATGTTAATAAATTTTTCAACTCAGTTATTAATGTTCATAGTTTTTTGGATCTCAATTATTAATTTTTTAATTATTTTGGTCTTAATTATTATTTTTTATAGTTGTTTGGGTCTCAATTATTAATTTTCATTATTATTTGAGTCCCCAATTATTAATTTTTATAGCTTGTTGGGTCTCATTTATTAAGTTTTATAGTTGTTTGGTCTTTATTATTAATATTTATAGTTTCTTGGGCAACATTTCAATTTTACTAGTTATTTGGGTCTGAATTATTAATTTTTTATATATTTGGTGATCCCAATTATTATCTATTATAATTTTTGGGTCTCAATTATTAATTTTAGAGCCATTTAGGTCTCAGTTATTAATTTTTTTATAGTTTTTTTATCTCATGTATTTTTATGGTTGTTTGGGTCTCAATTATTAATTTTTATAGTTTTTGGGTCTCAATTATTGGTTTATATAGATATTTGGATCTCAATTATTAATTTTTATAGTTTTTTGGTCTCAATTATTGATTTATATAGATATTTGGGTCTCAGTTATTAATTTTTATAGTTTTGGAGTCTGTTTTCAATTTTGGTAGTTTATTTGGGTCTCAATAATTTTTATAGTTTTTTTTTAATGTCTCAATTATTAATATAGTTTTTTTTTTTGGTCTAAATTGTTAATTTTTATATTTTTTTTTTTGTTCGCAATTATTAAATTGTATAGTTTTATGGGTATCAAATATTTATTTCTATAGATTATTGTCTCATTTGTTAATTTTTAGCTTTTTTGCGTGGATGTCAGTTATTAATTTTATAGTTTTGGGTCTCAATTATTAATTTTTAGTTTCTCGGGCCTCAATAATTATTTCTTTTTTTTGGGGGGGGGGGTGTCAATTATGAATTTTTACAATTCTTTGTGAGTTATTAATTTTTGGTTATTTTTGGTCTCAATTATGAATTTTTTTAATTATCGGGGTCTCAATTATAAATTTTTTTCCGATTATTATTTTTGTAGTTATTTTGGTCTCATTAGTAATTTTTTATAGTTTTTTTGGTCTCAATTATTAATTTCTTATAGTTATTTGGGTCTTAATTATTAATTTATATAGTTTTTGTAACCTTAATTATGGATGTTTATAATTTTTGGGATCTCAATTAATAATATCTATAGCTTTTTGGGTCTCATTTATTAATTTTTATAGTTATTTCGGTCTCAATTTTAATTTTCTTGTTTTTTTTTTTTTGGGGGGGGGGTCTCAATTATTAATTTTTAGCTTTCTGGTTCTTAATTATTAATTTGTTAAAATTATTTTGGTCTCAATTAATATTAATAGTTTTTTTGGTTTTCAATTGTTAATTTTTATATATTCTTCTGTCTGAATTGTTGATTTTTGTTGTTATTTGGGTCTCGGCTATTTTTTTATAGATTTTTGGTCTTAGTAGTTTTTATAGTTTTTTTTTTTTTTTGAGTCTCAATTATTAATTTATATAGTTTTTGGGGGTCTTCATCATGAATGTGTATAGGTTTTTTGGATCTCAGTTATTAATATTTTCAGTTTTGGGGGTCTCAATTATTAATTTCAATAATTTTTTCTGGGTCTCAATTTTCAATTTTTTATATTTTTGGGGGGTGGGTTTAAATTATTATTTTTTAGTTTTGTGGTTCTCAATTACTAATTTTTATGATTATTTTGATCTCAGTTTTTGTGTCAGTTATAATTTTTTATAGTTTTTTGTCTCAATTATAAATTTTTATTGTTTTATGTCTCAATTATTAACTTTTATAGTTTTTTTGGGGTGTCAATTGCTAATTTTCATAGTTTTGTGGTTTCAGTTTTTAATTTTTCTTCTTTTATATTTCAATTATTAATTGGTCTCTTTTACTTCCATTACAAATTATAAATGTTTATATTTTTTATTTCATTATTAATTTTCTTTTTTTATTTCCTTTAATAATCTTTCTCCCTCTTTTTGATTTCTATTATTGTTAGGGTTTTTCTATTATTAATTTTTCGCCTTTTAAATTTTTAGTATAATTTTTTTCTCTTTTTTTTTCTTTTTTTCTCCCCTTTGTGTTTCCATTATCAGTTTTTATCCTTTTTGGGGGATTTTCATTATAATTTCATTTTTTTTCATTGCTACTTTTTTTTCACCTTTTCTGGTTTCCATTATTATTTTTTCCCTTTAAAAATGCCTTTTGGCTTTAATTTATAAAAGGCATACCTTGAATTGAAGCTCTTTATTATATATTCTTAATTTTCTGTTTTATTGCGAAAATTAGGTATAGAAAAATCAGAAAACCTTTATATAGGTAGTAAAAGTTATCTTTCTTATTTCATGAAGTAAAATCGAAATAAGTTTGTAAATTACTTAATATCCTGACCTTTATCA
>NC_090766.1:21942509-21990135 GCF_036898095.1 Palaemon carinicauda
AAAAATGCTTTAGTTTTGGGTATATATTCTACATTCGCATTCAACACACTTAAGCTTGGTGTAAAATATTTGCTTTCATCAAATGTTTTATACATATGTTTACATATGCTACAGATGGTCCGAATATTTGCATTCGCAACAGCGAATATTCTCGTTTTTTTTTTTTTTTTTTTTTTTTTTTTTTTTTTTTTTTTTTTAAAGATTTGCATTCGTATGTTGCCAGCCAAAATATTTTCGGAGATTGAATACTCAATTGTAAGTCTATTTCAACACTGTATTTATACACAAATGCAATGACAGATAGAGATAATTACTCCGATTTCACCTATTAACACTGACTCGTGTCTTTGTCCTGCAGTGGACCAGTAACGGCTGATGACACACACACACACACACACACACATATATATATATATATATATATTTATAAATATATATATATATATCTACATACATACATACATATGTATATATATATATATATATATATGTATGTATATATATACATATATATTTATGTCCGTGTGTATTGCTAGGGTTTTATCATTTATTAACTTTATAAACTAAGTTCAAAGCAAGTTTCCTCGCCATGTTACATTAAAATCAATTCGACCCCTTTTTTTCACGTAAAATAATCCTGCTTATCTTCCAAATATTATATATATATAATATATATACATATATATATATGTATATATATATATATATATATATATAAAGAACAAGTATTTGGGCTAGCTATATATATAATATATATATATATATATATATGTAATGTATATATATGTGTGTGTTTATATATTTTATATACTTTATATATACAGTATATATATATATATATATAATATATATATATTATTTCTAGTCACTCTGAGCGGATTTGCCAGACTTATAACTACTTCGGTTCTCTCCCATACTCGTATATGGTGAAACAGGAGTAGTCATACCTGGTGTACGACGGGAAACCGCAACTGATGTGTTGTAGATAAGAAAAGGAAGGAGGTGGGAAAAGGTTGAATCTCTCTGTATGCACATCTATAGGCCTTCAGGTATTCGCCTTCATTTGGTCATGTTGCGTACACTAGTTTGAAAAAAGACGAAAAAGAAGAGCAAAATGAAAGTTATACGTCCCTGGAGTTGCCAGTTAGGAATTTAGAGATTGAACGACGAGAGAAAATTCAGTCGAAGCATCAGGAAACCCATTGAGGAAACCTCACTTTCGATTGGGATTTGTAGAACTTCCCCAAACGTTTGCCATTTTTATTCTCGCTATTTCTCTCTTGATTTTATTTGCGCATTGCATTGCGCTTGGATTGACTTGTCTGTTTGTTTATATTTAGAGTTTAATAATTTTTCAAGTTCTTGGAAGACTTTGGTGTTTTCAATTAAGGTGCAGTTTTCGTATTCGCTTTCTCTTGGCCGATCAAACATCTTGGTGGTCGAAGAATTGTATTCTTTTCTAAACTTCAATCTATTTCTTATTTATATGTTGTAGTTTGATTTCTTGTTATATATACATACATACATATATATATATATTATATATATTAATGTATATATCTCATCAGCTGTTTCTAGTTCACTGCAGAACAAAGGCCTCAGACGTCCTACCACTCATGTCTGTGTATGGTCTTTCTATGACAGTTTATATAAGAAAATTTTCTTTGTTCGTCAATCCATCGTTTTTTCATCCTTCTCCTGCTTTTTTTTCAATCTATTAGAACCCACTCTGTTATTCTAAATGCCCATCTTATTATTTGTCCATTCAGAAACTTGGAAGCCTTACTAAAGCCTTAGAACATAATCTAGTTACAACTCAAAGAGCAATAAAAAGATAATGCTGAGCTTAACAATAAGAAAAAGTAAAAGATCAACATGGATATGAGGAGCAAACTAAAGTAGAGATTATTTCAACAAGTAAGAAAAATATAATGACATATAATGAGAATGACACATTAGATGGACATTAAGATCAACTGTATGGGTCCCTAGCGATTGCAAAAGAAGCAGGGAAGGAAAAGAAGACAATGGATGACGAGCTAAGAAAATTTTGGGGTACAGATTGGCACGGAAAGAACATAAACAGACGCGATTGGAAGGACATGTCTGGGGTCTTTGTCCTGCAGTGGGCTAGCAACGGCTGATGATAATTATATACATTATATATCTATATGTATATATATGTATATATATGTTATATTATAATAAATATATATATATATATATATATATATGTGTGGTGTGTACGTATGTATGTATGTATGGATTGCATAATTGGGCGTATTTTGCCTGCTTGATTATTTTTGTTGATTGTATTTGAAATCACTTTTTTTCTATCTAAGATTGATAACTTACAGCAAATGTTTTACTAGCACTTATTTCTATATCTTTTTTTTCTCACTCTAAAACAGTTGCCTATATCTGAATACGATTCCCCTCTCTCCAAAAAGGCCTCATCAGCCTCTCCAATATATATCGTTATTGGATTATTATATATGGACCGTGCCTCTAAGAGTGTGGCTAGTGTAGGTAAAGAAATATGTATGAACTAACGGAATATATAATTCAATGACTGCTCTCTCTCTCTCTCTCTCTCTCTCTCTCTCTCTCTCTCTCTCTCTGTCCATGGACACTTTTGAGTGATGTTGGAATGCACTGAATAAAAGATGATCCGAACGTTGTAATGCAGAGTAAAAATTTTAATTGAATGGAATAAATTAAATCATAATTATATCATGAGAGTTCCTCGGCTAAGTACACACACGTGTATACATATATTATATATGTTTGTGTGTATATATATACTTATATGTAGATATTAATAAAATATTGATAAGGAAAAAATGTAAAACGATAAGGATGGAACATATTAAAGGAAAAAAGTTACAAATGGAAGAGAGAAAAACAGGAAAAGAAAAGACAAACACACACACACACACGCATACTTACACAGACATATATATATATATATATACACATACATACAGGTATGTGATTTCCGTTAACACGACCTCTCTAGAACATAACCCTCGTGTTAACGGGTAGTTTACTGTATATATATGTATATATATATATATATATATGTGTGTGTGTGTGTGTGTGTATGCACAGTAAACTCACCGTTATATATATATATATATATATACATATATATATACACACACACATATATATATATATATATACGCACAAGTAAACTCCCCGTTAAAACGAGGGTTATGTCCCTAGAGATGTCGTCCTAATGGAAATCACATACCTGTATAAAAATGTATATGTGTGTATGTGTTTGTGTTTTCTTGTCCTGTTTTCTCTTTCCATCTGTTTTTTTTCTTTATTATTTTTCATTCTTATTTTTACACATTATTTCCCTCATCAATATTTTCTCTTTTTTCCATTCTTCATTTTGATACGTTTGTTTGTTTTCCAATTCGTCGTTCTCCCATTTTGTTTCTCCAATTTGACTTTTCATTTACATTTTGTTACTTTTTTCATTATTCTTTTTCCCCTTTTTATTTTCTTCATTCCGGTTCTAAATTTTTGTTTGTTTTTTTGTTATTAGTTCGTATTTTTTTTTATAGTTTTTGGGTCTCAAATAATTTTTATAGTTTTTGGGTCTCAAATAATTTTTATAGTTTTTGGGTCTCAATTAATAATTTTTTATAGTTCTTTTGGTTATCATTATTTATAGTTTTTTATGTCTCAATTATCAATTTCTATTGTAGTTTGGGTCTCGGTTAATAATTTCATAGTTTTTTTGTCTCAATTAATTTTTTTAGATTTTTTGGTCTCCATTATTAATTTTTATAGTTGTTTGGTTCTCAATTATTGATTTTTATAGTTTTTGGGTCTTAATTGTTAATTTTTGTAGTTTTTTGGTCTCAATTATTAGTTTTCATAGTTTTTGTGTCTCAATTATTAATTTTTATAGTTTTGGGTCTCAGTTATTAATTTTCATAGTTTTTGGGTCTCAATTATTAATTCTCATAGTTTTGGGGTTTCAATTATTTATTTTTATAGTTTTTGGGTCTCAATTATTATTTTTTATAGTTTTTTTGGGTCTCAATTATTTATTCTTATTATTTTTGGGGCTCAATTATTCATTTTCATAGTTTTTGGGTCTCAATTATTTATTTTTCTAGTTTTTGGGTCTCAATTATTCATTTTTATAGTTTTGGGGGTCTCAGTTATTAATTTTTTTTATAGTTTTTGGGTGTCAATTTTAATTCTTATAGTATTTTGTGTCCTAATTGTGAATTATTATAGTTTTTTGGTCTCAATTATTAGTTTTTATAGTTTTTTGCGTCTCAACTACTAATTTTCATAGCATTTTGGGTCTCAATTATGAATTTTTATATTTTTTGAGTCTCATGAATTTGATGGTTTTTTGGTCTCGATTATTAATTTTTATAGTTTTTGGGGTGTCAATTATTATTTTTTTATATGTTTTTGTGTCTCAGTTATTAATATTTATATTTTTTTGGGTCTAGATTATTATATTTTATTATTTTTTTCTGGGTCTATTATTATTTTTAATAGTTTTATAGGTCCCAAATATTTATTTTTATAGTTTATTTTGTCTCATTTTCATAATTTTTATAATTTTTATAATTATTTTTGTCAGTTATTAATTTTTGTTTTTTTGGGGGGTCTCATTATGAATTTTTATAATTTTTTGGGCCTTAATTATTAATTTTTGTAGTTATTTGAGTCTCAGTAATTTTTATAGTGTTTTGATCTCAGTAATTTTTATAGTTTTGTTGGGTCTCTATTTATTCTTTATAGTTATTTTGGGTCTTAATTATTAATTCATATAGTTTTTGTAGTCTTAATTAGGAAATTTTGTAGTTTTTGGATCTCAATTATTAATATTTATAGTTTTTTGGGTCTCAATTATTAGTTTTTATAGTTATGTGTGTCTGAATTTTCAATTTTTCCAGTTTTTTCGATCTCAATTATTAATTTGTAGTTTTCTGGTTCTCAATTATTAATTTTTATAATTATTTTGGTCTCAATTATTAATTTTTATAGTCGTTTGGGTCTCAATTACTAATTTTCATAGTTATTTGGGTCTTGATTATTATTTTATTTTAGGGGATCTCAATTGTTAATTTATTTTTGGGGATCTCAATTGTTAATTTTTAGTTTTTGGCTCTCAAATTATTAATTTTCATAGGTATTTGAGTCTAAATTATCAATTTTTATAGTTATTTGGGTCTCATTTAATAGTTCTCATGATTTTTTTGGGGTTCTCAATTATTAATTTTTATAGTTTGTGGTCGCAATTATTGATTTATATAGTTATTTTGGTCTCAATTATTAATTTTTGTATTTATTTGGGTCTTAATTTTCAATTTTGATAGTTTATTTGGGTCTCAATTAATAATCTTTATAGTTTGTTGTGTCTTAGTTATTAATTTTTATAGCGTTTTTGTTTCCTCAATTATTGATTGAAATAGTTTTTTGGGTCTCAATAATTTTTATAGTTTTTTTGTCTCAGTTATTAATTTTCATAGTTTCTTAGGTTTCAATTGTTAATTTTTGCAGTTTTTTTTCGGTCTCAGTGATTAATTTTTATAGTTATTTGGGTTTCAATTAGTAATTTTAATATTTTTTTTGTCTCATTAGTAATTTTTATAGTTTTTGGGGGTCTCAATTATTAATCTTTATAGTTATTAGGGTCTCAATTATTAATTTATGTATTTTTTGGGGTCTTGATTATGAATGTTAATAAATTTTTCAACTCAGTTATTAATGTTCATAGTTTTTTGGATCTCAATTATTAATTTTTTAATTATTTTGGTCTTAATTATTATTTTTTATAGTTGTTTGGGTCTCAATTATTAATTTTCATTATTATTTGAGTCCCAATTATTAATTTTTATAGCTTGTTGGTCTCATTTATTAAGTTTTATAGTTGTTTGGTCTTTATTATTAATATTTATAGTCTTCTTGGGCAACATTTCAATTTTACTAGTTATTTGGGTCTGAATTATTAATTTTTTATATATTTGGTGATCCCAATTATTATCTATTATAATTTTTGGGTCTCAATTATTAATTTTAGAGCCATTTAGGTCTCAGTTATTAATTTTTTTATAGTTTTTTTATCTCATGTATTTTTATGGTTGTTTGGGTCTCAATTATTAATTTTTTATAGTTTTTGGGTCTCAATTATTGGTTTATATAGATATTTGGATCTCAATTATTAATTTTTATAGTTTTTTGGTCTCAATTATTGATTTATATAGATATTTGGGTCTCAGTTATTAATTTTTATAGTTTTGGAGTCTGTTTTCAATTTTGGTAGTTTATTTGGGTCTCAATAATTTTTATAGTTTTTTTTTTAATGTCTCAATTATTAATATAGTTTTTTTTTTTGGTCTAAATTGTTAATTTTTATATTTTTTTTTTTGTTCGCAATTATTAAATTGTATAGTTTTATGGGTATCAAATATTTATTTCTATAGATTATTGTCTCATTTGTTAATTTTTAGCTTTTTTGCGTGGATGTCAGTTATTAATTTTATAGTTTTGGGGTCTCAATTATTAATTTTTAGTTTCTCGGGCCTCAATAATTATTTCTTTTTTTGGGGGGGGGGGTGTCAATTATGAATTTTTACAATTCTTTGTGAGTTATTAATTTTTGGTTATTTTTGGGTCTCAATTATGAATTTTTTTAATTATCGGGGTCTCAATTATAAATTTTTTTCCGATTATTATTTTTGTAGTTATTTTGGTCTCATTAGTAATTTTTATAGTTTTTTTGGTCTCAATTATTAATTTCTTATAGTTATTTGGGTCTTAATTATTAATTTATATAGTTTTTGTAACCTTAATTATGGATGTTTATAATTTTTGGGATCTCAATTAATAATATCTATAGCTTTTTGGGTCTCATTTATTAATTTTTATAGTTATTTCGGTCTCAATTTTAATTTTCTTGTTTTTTTTTTTTGGGGGGGGGGGTCTCAATTATTAATTTTTAGCTTTCTGGTTCTTAATTATTAATTTGTTAAAATTATTTTGGTCTCAATTAATATTAATAGTTTTTTTGGTTTTCAATTGTTAATTTTTATATATTCTTCTGTCTGAATTGTTGATTTTTGTTGTTATTTGGGTCTCGGCTATTTTTATAGATTTTTGGTCTTAGTAGTTTTTATAGTTTTTTTTTTTTTTTGAGTCTCAATTATTAATTTATATAGTTTTTGGGGGTCTTCATCATGAATGTGTATAGGTTTTTGGATCTCAGTTATTATAATTTTCAGTTTTGGGGGTCTCAATTATTAATTTCAATAATTTTTTCTGGGTCTCAATTTTCAATTTTTATATTTTTGGGGGGTGGGTTTAAATTATTATTTTTTAGTTTTGTGGTTCTCAATACTAATTTTTATGATTATTTTGATCTCAGTTTTTGTGTCAGTTATAATTTTATAGTTTTTTGTCTCAATTATAAATTTTTATTGTTTTATGTCTCAATTATTAACTTTTATAGTTTTTTGGGGTGTCAATTGCTAATTTTCATAGTTTTGTGGTTTCAGTTTTAATTTTTCTTCTTTTATATTTCAATTATTAATTGGTCTCTTTTACTTCCATTACAAATTATAAATGTTTATATTTTTATTTCATTATTAATTTTCTTTTTTTATTTCCTTTAATAATCTTTCTCCCTCTTTTTGATTTCTATTATTGTTAGGGTTTTTCTATTATTAATTTTTCGCCTTTTAAATTTTAGTATAATTTTTTCTCTTTTTTTTCTTTTTTCTCCCTTTGTGTTTCATTATCAGTTTTTATCCTTTTTGGGGGATTTTCATTATAATTTCATTTTTTTCATTGCTACTTTTTTTTCACCTTTTCTGGTTTCCATTATTATTTTTTCCCTTTAAAAATGCCTTTTGGCTTTAATTTATAAAAGGCATACCTTGAATTGAAGCTCTTTATTATATATTCTTAATTTTCTGTTTTATTGCGAAAATTAGGTATAGAAAAATCAGAAACCTTTATATAGGTAGTAAAAGTTATCTTTCTTATTTCATGAAGTAAAATCGAAATAAGTTTGTAAATTACTTAATATCCTGACCTTTATCATTTCATTGTACCATTTTATTTGTAGGGGGTGGAGTAGGGGCAATAGGTCAACGTTGGTTTTGTGTCGAAAAAATATAATAACTTATGTAAGAAATATACCAGTATCGGTACGTCTTGTTGCACTACACACACACACACACACACACACACATATATATATATATATATATATATATTGAGAATCCCTTCTTGTTACATATTCCTTTTTGAAGGGCAGATCACTCTCTCTCTCTCTCTCTCTCTCTCTCTCTCTCTCTCTCTCTCTATGAAAAGAAGCAAATACCGAAGGAAACTCCTAATTAGGTAAATGTTCGCGGAATTTATAAATCATAGCTAAAAAGATTGATCTAAACGGTAACTGTAATGTATATATCGGTCATCACACAAGTGACATATATACATTCACTCACACACCATACATACATACACATATATATGTAGGCCTATATATGTATGTATGTGTACGTGTGTATAATTATAATTATATATATATTTATATATACATTATATATGTAAATATATATATAAAGTATATGTATGTATGTATGTATTATATATATATTAAATATATATATATTATATATATATATATATATATATATATATATATATATTATATATATATCTATATATATGCATACATGTATGTATGTATGTATGTATGTATGTATGTACTTTTGTGGCTTACATACCTGTCTACTTATTTATATATCTTCTATCTATCTATCTATATATATATATATATATATATATATATATATATATATATATATATATATGTATATATATGAATATATGAATATGTGTGTATGTGTATGTATACCTCTTCGTCATGCGGTTGTGCATATACCTAAACTATGTAAGTATCATAGTCTTCATAAACGACATGGCAGTAATAACCGAGAACGACATTGTCTGAAAGGTAATATAAAATTAACTTGCATCCATCAACACACCCATAAAATTACTCGCAAGTAATTTCGATACAGGACGCCAGCGCTGCAGTCTGTTCATTTCAGAATGTTCCTTTATTTTTATATAGTGATTACCCGTTGGTGCTGCAGTTGACCTGAATGCAGAGATTCAGTTTTACTTGAAGAAGATCTCAGAGAAATTGAGATGGCATACAAGTGTCAGTCAGGCTGCCAGGCGTTGAACGAAGGCATGTTCCGAAATGCTGGGTATGGTTGTTAAGAGGTAGCGTTCACTTTGCTTTGTATTTTTCATTTAGCTCTGCTTGCTCTTGAATCGATGGTGTATTTTTTTATTTATGCATATACATATATATATATATATATATATATATATATATATAAATATATATATATATATATATATATATACTGTATATATATACACATATATATGTATGTATATATATATATATATATATATATGTATGTATGTATGTATTATATATATATATGTATAATATATAGTATATACATATATATATATATATATATATATATATATATATATATATATATATATATATATATGTGTGTGTGTGTGTGTATGTGTGTTGTGTGTGTGTATCAGTATATGTGTATGTAAAATTATTGTTATCATTACTATTATTGTTATTAATGTTGTTGTTGTTGATGATGTTGTTGTTGTTGTTGTTGTTTTTAACTTACCACCATCGTTATAATTAATGTTATGGAAATTGCCTTACAATTATTATTATTCTCATTGTTATTATAATTGCTGTTGTTGTAATTACTAATATGATCCCAGTTACTAGTTTTGTAAAGAATAAAAGACAAAATTAAATTATAACGGAAATTATTATAACTGAACAAATCACTCAAAAACAGATAGTAAATGACCGTCAATATTCGGAAAAAGTTATATGAAATTTCTTATATATTGGTTCCTATGTATTGGGTTATATTGGATTACATTATGGAGTTGGATTATAATACCAGGTGTTGGGGCCGGGGCCGGTGGGGTCATTCTTAAGTAAAGCCTACGGTGCTCCACGTGAGGTGCTCTGAAGGCAATAGCCTTCCCCCTCCCCTATATATATAGTCTATATTATTACGACCAGCGAATTACGTAAATTCCCGAGCTTCTAAACTCACCTGCTTTATATTACATAATCTGATACGCAACTCGCAGACGCTAATATATATGAACACTGAATATCTAAAGGTCTCTTTACGTTACACTCAAAACAAAAACTGGGTGAGTACTTTACTTTTAACGGGAACTATTTTTAAATCAACATCTTACTTCGGTTCTTAGTCAGGGTATACGAGCAAATCACTGAAATAAGTATTGGTGATCGAAATGATACACACCTTACAAAATAAATATATTCTATAGAAATAACAATTCAAAAAATATGAAAAAAATTAATCATTCGATATTTGAATCTGAACTACACCTCAGACGAAGACAAACTTGACACTTTAAGAATTATACAATCACTTGTTTCACTGGAAATTAATATATGTAAATCTTTAATTTTGACAAGTAATGATAAAGTTGACACCTTAGCACTTAAGTAAATAAACAGTAATTACACTTACATATACGTTACTGTTACTCTTAGGTCTTTTGGGCTCACACAAGGTTACTGAATGGTTAACCTAAGATAGATACAATTCACTTATTAACCAAATTTTACAGGGCAAGTCACAAAAACAAATCAATAAATTTTACAATCTAAGCTATATTCACAAATACACTTCACTTCTTTCAAAATTAAAAATTTCAAATCCCAATTTTTGAAGAAACACTGCACGTTGGCAAGGAAATATGTAGTGGCTGGATAGATGCTGTAGAGAGGACTTCCGAAAGTTGGCTCTTTCAGAGGGTCAGGCTGGATCTCTGGTCCTATGCGTTGTAGACATGCTTATTTGGAGAAGCAAGAGGCCCATCACCTTTGGAAGGGTAACATATCAAATTGACCTGGAACAACTATACTCAGCTTCGAGCTTTTGCTCAGAGAGTTTATGCCTCAACTGAAAAGGAGTACAATTTAACCATAAAAGAAACACTTTCTGGTACAACTCAGGAACATAAATGGTGGTCTACCCTTAAATCTGCACTCTTTGGTGTAGATGCAACAGTTCCTCCTTTAATTAAACCAGATGGCTCAGTCACTCACTGTCCAAAGGAAAAGGCAACGCTTTTGGCTGATGTTTTTGACAGTAAACAGAGTAATGAAAAACTTGAACTTCCTCATTCCTGTTTTCCTGAGGCTAAACAAACTAGTTTAGATTTTCGATTTCGTGAGATTAAAGCTCTGTTGATGGACCTTGATGCTTATGGAGGTGTAGACCCAAATGGTATTTTTCCTTTGTTTTTATAAAGACAGCAGATTTCTCAGCTCCAAAGTTATCTGTTATTTTGTGCAAGTTAGCAAGAAGAGGAGCTTTTAGCACTTGTTGGAGAATTGGTAATGTTACTCCTCTATATAAATGTGTTTGTGGTAGCTCAAGTCCCACTGATTATCGCCCAATTTCCATAACTCCCATATTATCTAAAGTTTATGAATGTCTTCTGGCCAAACGTCTTAATAGGTTTGCTGATGGTAATCATCTACTCCCTAGTTTGCAATTTGGTTTTTTGTAAAGGCCTTGGAGCATGTGATGCCCTTCTTACAATCTCCAATGCTGTACAGAAATCCCTTGATTGTGGTCAGGAAATTCGTATGATTGGCCTTGATTTTAGTGCTGCCTTTGACCGTGTTAATCATGAGGCCCTTGTTTTCAAACTGAAACAGTTGGGAGTGGCTGGGTCGTTTCTTAGCATTATTATTGATTTTTTAAGTAATGAATCTCAAAGAGTTGTTGTTGATGGGAACCATAGTGAGTATAGGAATGTGATATCCGGTGTTCCACAGGGTAACGTTCTTGGCCCATTACTTTTCATACTATATACACATGACATGTGGTTTGGCCTAGAAAACAAGCTTGTTGCATATGCAGATGATGCTACTCTCTTTGCATCAATTCCATCTCCTGAATGTAGATATGGGGTTGGTGAATCCCTTAATAGAGATTTAGCTGAAATTAGTGCATGGTGCAAATTATGGGATATGAAGTTGAATCCTAACAAAACTCAAAGTATGATTGTAAGTAGGTCAAGGACGGTGGCTTCTCAACATCTGGATCTCAGTATTGATAATGTTTCTTTGAATTTGTATGACTCTTTTAAAATTTTAGGTGTGATTCTCGACAGCTTACTTTTGAGAAACACATTAGGTCTGTGACTTCTTCAATTGCACAAAATATTGTCTTATTGAGAAAGTCTTACAAGATTTTCGGTGATCAATCTACTCTGAAGAAGTGTTTTAATTCTTTCATTCTACCTTGTTTCGAGTATTGTTCTCCTGTCTGGTGTTCAGCTGCTGATTCTCATCTTAATTTGTTGGACAGAAACCTACGGTCTATTAAATTTCTTATTCATGATCTAGATATTAATCTTTGGCACCGTCGTTCAATTAGTTCATTATGCATGTTGCATAAGATTTTTCATAATTCTGACCATCCTTTACGTTCAGATCTCCCTGGACAATTCTATCCTGTTCGTAATACTAGGCAGGCAGTTAATTCTAATAGCCAGGCCTTCTCCATCATGAGGCTCAATACTACACAGTATTCTAGAGGCATTATTCCAGCTGTTACCATGTTGTGGAATAAACTTCCTAATCGGGTAGTTGAATCAGTAGAACTTCAAAAGTTCAAAGTTGGAGCAAATGTTTTTATGTTGACCAGGCTGACATGAGTCTTTTTATAGTTTTAAATATGACATATCTGTTTTTGACGTTGTTCATAGTTTATATAGGACATATCTGTTTTGACGCTGTTACTGTTTTTAGAATGATATATTGTTAATTTATTCTCATCATTTATTTATTTCCTTATTTCCTTTCCTCACTGGGCTATTTTTCCCTGTTGGAGCCCTTGGGCTTATAGCATGTTGCTTTTCCAACTAGGGTTGTAGCTTGGCTAGTAATGATAATAATAATGATAAAATAATAAAGGCCTCAGACATGTTCTTCCACTTGCGTCTGTTTATGGTCTTTCTGTGCTAGTTCACGCCCGCAAACTTTCTTAGTTCGCCAAATATATATACATGTATATATATATATATATATATATATATATATATATATATATATATATATATATATATATATATATATATAAACCTGGCTAAGGGGCTTATGTTGTTAAGCATGTTATGAAAAGGAGCGGAAAATCCTCCTTAGCTGGTTTTAAATGATTCATTCCTCGTAAATTCCTCAGTCCATTGCCTCAGTAACAGCAACCTTTCCTATTTTTCCCTTCAGAATAGAACATAATGTTTTTTTACAGAATTTGGAGAATTGTACTAACAGCTCTCGCCATATATAGAATATGATGATAATAGCAGTTATAGAAACAACGTGTTATAGCAGTAGTAGTTGAAGTTCATTACATCTCTTGTAGTTTATTTGTTTCTATATTTCCTTTCCTCACTGATCTATTTTACCCTGTTGGAGACCTGGGGTTTATAGCATCCATCTTTCTTATCTAGGGTTGTAGCTTAGCTTGCAATAATAATAATAGTAGTAATAATAATAATAATAATGATAATAATATTAATAATAATAATAATTGGGGTAAACAGAATACTGATGAATAACAACAGGAAATGCAAAAGTATTTGAGGATAATAGCAGTTACAAGAATAGCGTATGATAGAAGTAATAGCAGCAGTAGTAATAGTAGTAGAAGTAGTAGTAGTTGGGTAAATAGAATACGAATAATGAGGGGGAAGGCAAAAAGTATTTTTTTTTTTTTTTTTTGCGAGGGGGGATATTCGAAGCGTCAAGCAAGAGGGAAGTAACAGGTAGATATAAAGAGGGCGTGGCCCACAGGTTGCTACTCTCTAGGTGAATTTACTAACGAAGAAGGAGAGAGAGAGAGAGAGAGAGAGAGAGAGAGAGAGAGAGAGGCACGGGGAAAGAAATTGACGATGATAGGAAGGCAGAAAGAGAAGATGAGAGAAGTAGAAAGAGGGAGGGGAAAGGAAGCCGGATGAAAAAGAGGTAGAGGAGGAGGTGGCGTTGATGGAGGAAGATTGTTGGAGTAAAAGAGTAGGAGGAGAAATTGGAGGAAGAGGAGGAGGAGGAGGAGGAGGAGGAGGAGGAAAAGTTTTGAGCTTTGGACACAAAGGGACTTTGCAAGGTTTGGGTATCATGGGGGAGGAGGGGGTTGGGGGTGGTTGAAGGTGGAGGGGCAGGATTTGGAATACTAAGAGGAGGGAGAAGGGGTAGTGTTAGACGTAGATGGGGAGAAAAAGGGGGGAGTGAGAGAGAGAGAGAGAGAGAGAGAGAGAGAGAGAGAGAGAGAGAGAGGTGTAGGTTGTGCGCAAGTTAAGGTGTGTGTATGTATGTATGTATGTGTATGTGTGTGTATGTGTGTGTGAGGAGTAGGAGTAGGAGTACGAATAGGGGGAGGAGTGGGAGGGAATCTAGAGGTGAGGTAGGTACGCAGGAGGCGTAAGCACAGAGGGAGAGTGAGGGGGAGACTAAGAGAGAGAGAGAGAGAGAGAGAGGTAGGAGAGGGGCGGGGCCGTTGGGCGTGTCTCCGTATCGGTGCGAGTGAGAGAGAGAATGAGAGGGAAAGAGAGAGAGAGAGAGAGGGTGAGTGAGTGAGAGTGAGAGAGAGAGAGGGGAAGGCAGCTCCGTTGCTTTACTTCTTCTCACTTGCATCGGGAGAGACCTTGACGGAGGTCTGTGTGTGAGTGTGTGTGTGTGCGTGTTTGGGGAAAGGCGCTCTCTTAGGACGCCGTCGAAGAGTTCTTCTTTCACCTCAGTTAGTCCATCGCACGCCCGTCATCATCATCATCATCATCACCATCTTCGACAACCTCTTCTCTGCCCACACGTACATTTTGCCTTTTTGAGGGAGACTTTCTCCTTCTCCTCCTTCCTCTCCTTTTACTCTTCCCCAACTCTTTTATTTATTCCTGCCTTCGCTTTTATCTCTTGCGGTTCTGGTCTTTATTCCAACCGCTGGACTCCTACTCTTTTGCCTTCTCCCATTCCGCGTGTATGCCAGCGTCCCACGTCCGTCCCTTCGGAGGCCCTTCGGAGCGACAGCAGTCGCAGTAACAGCAGCAGCAGTAACAGCGGCCGCTGGGGGCTCTCTGCTTCCCTATCCATCCTTCGGACGACGCCGACGCCGAAGAAGTCCGCTGCAGAAAGTTCTGGCGGGGCCCTCCGAAGTCAGGAGCTCATTTTTAACGTGGGCGTCTATGTCCTGTGAACTGCGAGGCGGCCGTTGCGTGCCACACCCATTTACACACCTGCCCAGGCACTCGCACGCATCTTCACACACTCGTTACACACGCACACACACGCTACTGCACGCAGAATAGACCTTTTCAGTTGAAGTGTACGAGAGAGAGAGAGATATATAAGGGGAGAGACAGAGTTTTCTTCGTGCATTTCACCTCCCTATATCTCCCAAGTCCAGCGCGTTGACTACAGGAACTTCAACCCGAGGAAGAAGTGGGCAGAGAGAAACTCAGAGAGAATAAAGGAGAGAGAAAAAGGTATACAGTATATATAGAGAGAAATCAGTTTTTTGTCTCTGGAAAATAGTGAGAAATATCATCGCTAAGGTCACCGAAGGCAAAAACGAAAAGTGACTCGAAAGAAAGCAAACTTGAAGCGGCCGACCGAGCGATTCAAGAATCTCAACGAGTGACCTGATCTGACCTGACCTCATCCTCCTACCTATCCTCCTTGACCTGACCTGACCTGACCTCCATATCCTATAACCTATCCTACTGTACCCCACGACCTTTTTTTTTTATACTCATTATGTTTTAGTGTTTGTGTTGAAACTTATTCTTATTTTCATTCCCGATGGAAACTGAACTTTGACCTCAAAAGAATCGACGAAGTTATATAAGTGAATTAAAACGTGAGATAACGGGAGGGAAACTGCCTATGCAAATTTCTACCAGTTGAACACAAGTTATTTCAGATAATAAAGGTGAGTGTTGATTAACTCTTTATCTGCTTTATTTTCATAACTTGTAAATTTATTTTTTTTCTCTATTGTAATCGGATATTTTAGTGTTCTTTGATAATACCTTAGACATTAAGGCTAGAAATTGTTTCATAAAAAAAAAAATTATATCATAGTTAGAAGTATGACTTAGAGTGTTATAGCATCCAATATATATATGTATATATATATATATATATATATATATATATATATATATATATATATATATATATATATATATATATATATATATATATATATAAAATGTGTGTGTGTGTGTAAAATGTGTGAGTGCATAAGTATATACGTGGATCATATACATCATTAAGTGATTGATCCCTGCTGATATTTATACACCTTGATTTTCATTTACTTCATGAATCAGTCATAAACTTTTTCCTTCTGATGTGTATTGATTGTTCACCTGCGTATATCTGGCCTGGCATTTGAGTCCCTCATCAGATATTTCGGATCTCTGTAGCTCAACGCCCTCATCAATTATTGCTCTCTCTCTCTCTTTTCTTCACTCGTAACAGTATAAATAATCCTCCCACCACCTTCTGCGTTACGCATAAAATCTTCGGTATTCTCAGAATGGCTCAGAATTCTCATCTGCGTTACGTATAGAATCTCCGGTATTCTGAGAATGGCTCAGAATTTCCTTTTATCTTTAATGATTGACTTTGGCGTTTTAGTATTTTATTTCGTGTGGAAATTCCCTTTGATAATGTCAATTAGGGAGGTTGGAGCTTTCTTTCTCCGAGATGTCTATTTTTAAAGTTACTGTATCTATCTACTTATCTACCTACCTGTATAAGTATATATATATATATATATGTATATATATATATATATATATATATATATATATATATATATATATATATATATATATATATATATATATATATATATATATATATAAAACATCTGAATCTCCCATCGTTTACTGTTTTTTTTTTCCGTTTTGATATGGGTTCCGATCAATGTCTATCTCGCCATATGAGAATTGTTTTTTTTACTACTCTCCGGGACAAAGGTATATCTCAAAGCTGAATGAAAGGACGGCGAGTAAAACCATTACTACGCATTTCGTCCGCTCAGTTAAGGGGCGTCATTGCTCCTAAACGGAAATAAACGGAATGCAAATTCGTGTGCGTCGTATCCGTGCATCACTAATTCCAGAAGCGTCAAGATCATCGCGAGACAAAGAGACGCAGCCTCCGATACCTGATGCTGTGGCGTCCCCTCTTTCTCCTCTCTCTTCTTCCCAGTCGGTGGCACCCAGCAACGCGGAGAAGGATTCTGCCCCAGGAAGATCCTCTGGAGCTAACGGCGCTCCCATAGGATCACTATCTATAGCGGAAGCTGGTCGCTGGAGAGAGGAGAGAGAGAGAGAGAGAGAGAGAGGAGAGATGAGAGAGAGAGAGAGAGAGAGAGAGAGAGAGAGAGAGAGAGAGTATGCAACAAGTGACCTTAGATGCGCAACAGGGAGACCCAAACCTATTTCGTATTTTTTCTTTTATAATTTTTGACCTCTGCTCTTGAGTAATCTTGACTCCTGACCTCTTGATGACCTCGGTTTTTTTTAGTGACGGAATTCGAGGGTATCCGGACGAAGGTCTTGAAATGGCTGAACTGTTTTTAAGAGAGATGTAAATAATCCTCTATAATGCATGAGGATTTTATCAGGTTAATACTGTTTCCAGACCTATTATGGCATTGCTTTCAGACCAAATGAACGAGTCAAATAGAATTATTATTTTTCACATATGTTAATTGTATTCTTCTTATCATTGATTTACTTTTTAACCTGAAATTGAGGCTTGATGGTATAATTCATTATAATTTCCAGTATTATGCAAGGCTTTTTCTCTGAAGGTGAATCCAAAATAACCTATGTACTGAAGTCTTAAGTTTTTCTTTTATGAAGAAAAGTAGAGTCTATTTAGCCTTGTAATAGATTATGTGCTCATAATATTCCCCTAACTGGACGGACTTATTGCGGTCTAGTTGGTAAAAGGTATTATCTAGATTCCAGAACAACAAAGATATGAAACTTTTATTAATCAGTGGCCTAATTTTGTGATTTATCTGGGGCTCTTTTAAATGTTTCAGAAACTTTGAGGTAATAGGTCATAACACACCAAAATACGATACTATAGTATTGAGAACCCATTTTGTAAAGCTATGCTTAAGATGTTGAAAAATATTTTCTTTCACTAGAAGTTTACAGAATTTGACATGTGAAGATATAGTTTTTTCTCACTCTTAGCTCTCGCTTCTTTCTGCCTGTATATATATATATATATATATATATATATATATATATATATATATATATATATATATATATATATATATACATATGTATATATATATATATACATATGTATATATGTGTGTGTGTATATTATATATATATATATATATATATATATATATATATATATATATATATATATATATATATATATATATATATATATATACACATACATAATTCTGTGGGTAGAGTTGCTCTCTTGGGCAATATTTATTATATTCTAAAGCACTTTTGGCATCAGTTATTTTAGGACCATACTTTTTAAGCTTTCAGTATCATTTTTTGTCTTCAGGGGTATTATTTTGAAGGGAAATGTGGAATTTGTCACTTCCCTTTCATATTTTCAACTTCTGAAGACAGCTGTTTCAGCCAATATCTAAGGGCTTTCGTCAGGGCATCTCTACAAAGAAATCATTATCCTTATATAATGACAGTGAATTCACTGAGATGAAATTTAGAACCTAAAAGCATCTGAAAACTATAAATAAGAAAATTTAAAGACATTTTGCATTAAAGATATTGAAAATACTATTGAAGATATTTGGATCTCTAAAGAAGTTTCAAAATTCTAAGTGGAGTTCCAAAGGCATTGCATTGGAGAAATTTCTTCACTCTCAGTTAGGACTCAAGGTACCAGTTCCTAAGGCTTCATGATTAGCTCTGGAGGCGTGATAAGGAAAATCTTTTTACTGGAGGGCCAGACATAGTCAGGAAACTTTAATTTCAACACTGGCTATTGAATTCTTATGTGCACTGCTTCAGCAGTCACCAGGTTCACATTATCAGCCTACTCATTAACAACTTTTGTGGCCGTGATAAGGTTATTTTATGAAGGGTTCATACCCTTTTTGAGTGGGGATACCTTAACATCGTGGTAGGGTTTGCGTATCGCAATGATCAACAAAGCTGTACTAGTAATGGTTACCCAAACTAAGCTGGTTTGCTGTGAGCAATCAGATTAAAGCCTAGCCAACCCCAGACATGAATAAAAACATGTCTGAGGCCTCTGTCCTGCACAGTGGGTTAGAAGCACCTGCATTTGTTGTTGTCATGCCATGTGCATCATTGAAAGTCTGATGTATGGCCCATTATTGCGTTAAGCTTAATGTCTTCTTATGAGTGGCCATTGTAGAGTATATGGAGAGGCTTACACTTTCCTTCTGAGCATTTGAATTTGTAAACTATATTGATTGTAGACTCCTTGCATTTTAGGGAGGGATGGCTGGTTTTCATCACAAGGGCAGTTACTAAATTGGCCTTGTTGTGGTCTCTCAGTAATGATTCATTTAATAACATCTACTTCTTTTCTTCTGTAAGCTATGCCATAGTCCATATTGTGATAGAGAGTCATATTTTTGTTGGGTTAAATAATCTGTCTATCTAAAATTAGAGGTTTTATTAAGTTTGGAAATTGTCTAGGGGTCTAAAGTTATTGAAATGCAAGTACTTCTAACTTGATCAGAGTAATCACCGTATAAGATTGGTGATGGAGGTATTTTCCCATGTAAAGTTATGATTGAAAGTAATTTCTGCCAGAAAATTTAGAAATGAAAATACTTTACCACTCCAAGCTTGGAAATAGAGGTACTGTAATTTGTAAATTTACAAATGACATTACTTCCCATTCATATCTTTACCTTATATGTCAAGATTTAGAGACTTTCATTTCATAAATTGAGGGAGAGGTATTTTGCTCTTCATATTTAGAGATGGAGAACCATTTGAGGTGGCCTATTGGAAATATCACTGTCAAACAGTCTGTTGGATTGGAGTTCTAGCATCGGTCAAGCTCGATAATATCTAATAGTGTCCATAACTTAATCAGTGGATGTTAGGGAGCCTATAGGTGTACTGTACCTGCTGAGTCGTCAATATTCATATGCCTAGCCCTCCCTGGTCCTGGTTTGATGGAGAGTACTGTATGTATATATACATATATATATATATATATATATATATATATATATATATATATATCATATATGTATATATATATATATATAAATTATATATAGATATATATATATATATATATATATATATATATATATGATTTATATAAATATATAAAATTATATATATATATATATATATATATATATATATATATATATATATATATATATATATATATATATATATATATAATTTATATATATATAAATATATATAGATTATATATATATATATATATATATATATATTATATATATATATATTATATATATATATATATATAATATATATATATATATATATATATATATATGGGTCAGTCTCCAAGGATTTATCATGTCCCTTGTGTCTGCCTCTCTTGAGTGACCTTTAAAGTGCTGACCCACATTTAAAATTTGGTCACAGAAATTCAGACATTTGTATTTACACTTTAAATTCAAGCCGGCTTTAGAAATCTAAGTTTATGAAGGAAATTGCTGAGCTAAGAAATACCGCTAGCTATGTTCACATTTCAAGTTTAGGCATAAATATTTTTAGTTTAGACACTGAAATACAAGGCTTCATATTTCAAGTTTAGACAAATATTGATATTCACAATTTGAGTTTGAACACAGAAATACTAACATTTCCATATTAGGTTTAGACAAGTATTGACATTTTCAATTTTAACAAATCTTACCTTAAACATCCAACCTACTTGAAAAGAAAATCAGACAGACAAACTAATGACTTAATTTATTGATTTTTCTTCGCCCAATATTTCATCCTCGCCAAGATTCTTGGGCATGATGTGTTGTACTATGCTGGGAGTGGTTTTACATTTATTTCAGAAGCATGTCTTCTGAAAGTTCTACAACTTTTATTCGGATCTTTTCACCTTTATGGTTTCAAATTGAATTTCATTTGACTTTTTATTCATAAACGATATCGGCGTCAATGACCTTCGACCTCAGGATGCCAAATAACTCAAAATCAATCAATAAATCACCCAGATAGTTTTAGAGATTGGTTAGGGTGGTCCTCTTGGTGTGTACTAAACTATCGAATCTAGCAAGGAGGTGCATTACTAATAATTAAAGGGGATTTCAGTTGGTATATGTTATGTTTTGCAAAATATGTTTCATTATCAAAGAAAAGATAAGATAATTATCAAATTTTGAAAATTTCAGTTGTAGTAAACAACTATGTTGCTATAGATTCCATGTATATAATTTCGTATTTATTATTATGAGGTATATATACATATATATGAATATATATAATGTATATATATGTGTCTATATATATATATATATATATATATATGTATACATACAGTGTTTGGCTTAAGGCTTAAATTTTATATTCAATTGATATTTATATATATATATATATATATATGTATATATATATAGACACATATATACATACATATATATATATACATATATATAGATATATATATATATATATATAGATATATATATATATATATATATATATATTTATATATATATATATACATACATACATACATACATACATACATACATACATACATATCTTTTAATTCAAACCAAGATACATATTCTGGGTCTTACAATACTCACCATCTTCATTGTCCTTTCCTTTTATAACTAATATAAATAAGTTGATAAAAATTCTGAATTTCCACATGCAAGCAACATGCATAAACCCACATAATATACATAGAGTATACGGTTTTGGCGTTTGTACCCAAGTGATATCAGTGACAGAGTGACTGCTCAATCGTGTCACTCTTATAACAGGATATCCCATTAAATTGACTCATTATATTCGACTTTTATAAGAATGTTGCATGATGCGGTTGGGAGGTTCAAGTGAAGGGGAGGGGCCACTAGTAGTAGTAGTATTCGAACCACCACCTGCAGTTGCTCTACATTTGTTACTGCGCCCTCTCTCTCTCTCTCTCTCTCTCTCTCTCTCTCTCTCGCTCTCTCTCTCTCCTCCAGCTTCACTTAACTAGTGGCCAGTTCCTTTTTTCGAGGCTTATTGTCAGTCTCTGTGTATTTGTACTGATTGCTTGATTCCACTTCTGCAGTAGAGGCAACGAAGTCCTCTTTGTCCCTGGGAAGTTGTTGAATTGTTGTATTGAGGTACTTGCTTTGTGTCATGCTCCACGTCTGGTCGTAAATCTGTTTTGAGGTTAAACTACTTAACCTTGAGGAGATTTTGATAAATTATGTAAATGTGGACCTCTAAATTTGTTGAAGTTGATTTTAGTGCTCTCTTAAAACTTGGCAGCTATGGGGTTCTCATAGAAGAGAGTATAGTCTCGATCTTCGTATTTTTTTTAATACCACCACCAACAACAACAAACAACAACAACAACAACACCGAGATGCAACCGGGTCTAGTGAATATGATACTTACGTTAGCACACTAGAAGATACGGATAGTTCAGCAATCTTAAAACTACATGAATTTGGTGAGAACATTCCAATTAAGAAAAAGAGTTAGACAAGGGAGACCCTATCTCTCTTAAATTATTCACAGCAGTCATAGAAGTTTTTTTTAGGATTTAGATTCTGAAAATGTAGGAGATAGCTTTAATGTGGAATACCTTAACAGCTTAAGATTTGCAGATGACATAGTTCTATTTAATGAATCATGGAAGGGATGACAAAAGATTATAGAAGATTTGAAAAGAGAAATCAGAAATGTAGGACTGAAAATGAATATGAGCAAAACTAAGATAGTGTTCAATGAAAATGTATAAAGAAATCAAATAAGGATTAAGGACGGACCTTTAGAGATTGTTAATGAACATGGTGGTTGTATGCAAACTAGCAGTTCTTGTTATCTTATATTCTGATTGTGATAAAGAAGTGTGCTTCTGTTCTCACCATGAATATGAAACAAATGAGGAAAGTGGAGTAGCCTAAGTTTAACTCGAGGAGGCCAAGGAAATTTCTTACCATACTCCCGCATTTTCTCTAACTTCAAACTTTCTTTTTCACCGGATTCGTAGAAAGACCATCATCAGATTAAATATATATATATATATATATATATATATATATATAAAACTGTTTCCTTTCCACAATGTTTCTTAAAATAGGAACACTACCATTTTCATAAATATTTATCACTGATATTGTAGATGAGTTAATCATATACCGAAGATATTTTTTTCATCTGATTCTCACATTATTGGTGTATATGTGGATTCCTATAATATGTCTATGGTGGTATGAACGCCACAAGGCTTCTTTTGATCTTTGTCCTTTAGATAGAATTGTCTGAAGTGGTTGTTTCCTTCTTCTCAACAATGGTAATTTGGATTAAAACTTGCCAGAGGTTGCCAGAGAATATCCTGTTTACCCATCTTCCACAAGCTTACTCATATACTTCTCTTTGTCATAAGTTAGTCATAAGTAAGGCGTGTGTTAATCTCTCAGTTTCTAACCTATCATCATCATCATCATCATCTACGCCTATTGATGCAATGGGCCTCGGTTAGATTTCGCCAGTCGTCTCTATCTTGAGCTTTTGATTCAATACTTCTCTCCATTAATCATCTACTTCACACTTCATAGGTTTCAGCCTTGTAGGCCTGAGTCATCCAACTCTTCTAGTGCCTTGTGGAGCCCAGTTGAACGTTTGGTGAACTATTGTCTCTTTGGGGAGTGCGAAGAGCACGCCCAAACCATCTCCATCTACCCTTCACCATGATATCAAGACTCTTGTATTTAAAGGGGACCAGAATTAGTTCTTAAACTTGATAATAGGTGACGTCCTGTAATAAAAGAAATTACTAACCTAACCTCCAGTACAACCTTGTACCATAATATCTAGTCCAACGATTTTTACATCAAGGAAAACCGCTCTTAATATCTAGAGTACACGACCCGTCAAAAATGACGGCTAAATATCAAGATGAATATGCACACACACCCTCTCATCGTGCTATAACTACTCCTTCTCCCCATAACCAAGGGACGGGGAGACACTGAGTAGTTATATGTCTGGCAATGCTGCTGAGGGTAACCTGATATATGTATATATATATATATATATACACACAGTATATATATACATATATATATATATATATATATGTGTGTGTGTGTGTGTGTGTATATATGTATATATACTGTGTATATATATATATATATATGTATATATACTGTATATATATATATATATATATATATGTATATATAAAGTATATATATATATTTATATATATATATGTATATATATAAAGTATATATATATATTTATATATATACGTACATACATACATAGACACACACCCAGACACTTGATCTTCATTACATATGGGAGATTATCCCAGTATAGAACTCTACCCTACAAATCTAACGTAACATTCATGTTTTGAATACAGCGGCTTATCCACACAATCAGCATCTGAACATTTTCTTCAATGTGTCACTACTTCTAACATGATGTTTCTTTATTTCAGAGCCAGTGCATATCCAATACTTTCTCCTAACATGTTTTAAATGATAAAGTACTAATACAACGTTTCTTCCAAATTGATAAATTAATAGCTTTTGACCTTGTGGAGTTGGAATTTATCATTAATGGTCTCCTTGTATTTAAGGAAAATAAATTATTTGGTATGATAAGATTTCACTTAATATGTGACGAGAGAGAGAGAGAGAGAGAGAGAGAGAGAGAGAGATTTAATCAGGAAGAATGCAGGAGACATGGTAACTGAAATCTCTCTCTCTCTCTCTCTCTCTCTCTCTCTCTCTCAAGTTACTTTTAGTAAAGTTTTCTCTCTCTCTCTCTCTCTCTCTCTCTCTCTCTCTCAAGTTACTTTTAGTAAAGTTTTCTTTTGAACAACTGCTCTCTCTCTCTCTCTCTCTCTCGTCTCTCCTCTCTCTCTCTAGTTACATTCGAAAAGTTTTCTCTAATCTTTTGACTTATTGTACCGTCGAACAAAGAAACTTAAACAAATGGTCACACAAATCTCTCTCTCTCTCTCCTCTCATCTCTCTCTCTCTCTCTCTCTCTCAAGTTACTTTTAGTAAAAGTTTTTCTCTTAAACAACTGCTCTCTCTCTCTCTCTCTCCTCTCTCTCTCTCTCTCTCTGGTAACAAAATCTCCCCAAAGCTGTCACACCCCCCTAACAAGTAAGACCCCTCCTCCCCCCTCTTGTTAATCATGACTGGTCCACTTCAGTCATAGACGAACCTTTAGCTGCGTAGGACATACCCAGACGCCTTACTTCCATTTCGGAGGCCAGTGCTCTGCATAAACTTACGGATGCGACTGAACTGTAGACTTGATTTGTTTTGCTACGCCGATAAGGAGGACAGAAGCTGTTTTTGCACAAGGTTTGGCATATTTTATCTCCTTGTGGTGAAATACCTGCAAAATCTCTCTCTCTCTCTCTCTCTCTCTCTCTCTCTCTCTCCTTGAGAAGTAGAGGACATATGATGTAATGTATAAGATGTAATAGAACAGTGCTCTTAATTTGATTTTCTAGATAGAAAAGTGAATGTATTATATTATTATTATTAGTATTATTACTAGCTAAGCTACAACCCTAGTTGGAAAAGCAAGATGCTATAAGCCCAAGGGCTCTAACAGGGAAAAGTAGCCCTGTGAGGAAATGAAACAAGGAAAAATAAAATATTTTAAGAATACCACCACCAAAATAAAGATTTCATATATAAGATATAAAATTTTAACAAAACTAGAGGAACAGAAATAAGACAGAATTGTGTGCCCGAGTGTACCCTCAAGCAAGGACAATGGAAAACCATGGTACAGAGGCTATGGTACTACCCAAGACTAGAGAACAATGGTTTGATTTTGGAGTGTCCTTCTCCTAGAAGAGCTGCTTACCATAGCTAAAGAGTCTCTTCTACTCTTACCAAGAGGAAAGTAGCCACTGAACAATTACAGTGCAGTAGTTAACCCCTTAGGTGAAGAAGAATTGTTTGGTAATTTCAGTGTTGTTAGGTTTATGAGGACAGAGTAGAATTTGGTAAGGAATAGGCCAGACTATTCGATGTATGTGTAGGCAAGGGAAAAAAGAACCGTAATCAGAGAGAAGGGTGAAATGTACTGTCTGGCCAATCAAAGGACCCCTTAACTCTCTAGTGGTTGTATCTCAACGGGTGGCTGGTGCCCTAACCAACCTACTACTCACAATATATATATATATATATATATATATACAGTATGTTTACATAAACAATTTAGATCACAGAAATAGTCTGTTTTACACTCCAAAGAGGATGATAGAAAACTTGGTAATGTTTAAGAAAATTGTAAACAGATTACGTCGATTCATTGCTATTGGCATTGCCTTTCGATAAATGTTTTTATTTTTATATACTCATTTCTGATTTCATGTGTTTAAACTGCGATGGAAGTAATCGAGAAACAACTTGCATGAAATGGGGGAAAAAAGCTGGGATAGAATGGACTCAAAACTTGTGACTTCATATTTCATGGAGGTAAAAAATGGGATAGGGATGGATTGAGGTATACTTAAAATTAGGGCATATTTTATAAAGGAAAGGATAGATATTTGACCCACAATTCAGGTTTTGGAGCTATCCAGTCCCTGAAGTTAAACCTGGTTATCATGGTAAATGACTGTTAAATTTTGTTTATTTATTTATGACTTTATTTTCCTTGTACTTTTTTTTTAGGGCGGGGGGGGGGCGCTGGTATTTTACAGTTGGCCACATGAATCGCAGTTACACCTTACGTTGAAAACATACACCCTCTTACACCCTTACTCCACTTATGCCATTTCTTCCAATACTATCTGTTTGCTTACTTACTGCAAAGTTCAATTCTTCGGAGCGAGACGTGGTTAGGGACATCTGTGTCCAACCGTAGGTTTTTAGGTGGTTATAACTGTCAATTTTATAATGGATATATACTGCAATAACTGGAGGGGCATTCAGTAGAGTGCAGACCTCCTCCGCGGCAGCTTATTTCTCGACCTTGACCTTGATCTTAACATGGATTAAATGGCGTGGATTTTCACGCACTCAAATATGAATCAAGTTTGAAGTCTCTGTGACAACGATGTCCAAACTTATGTCTGATTACGTAAATTGGACATTTTTTTATGACCGTGACCTTGACCTTCCAAAATTTAATCATGTCCAGCTTTGTACATAACAGTTTAATCTCTGCAAGGTATTATTAATATATGTTTAGATTTGTGGCCAGGAAGCTGTTCACAAACACACACATACTAAAAAAAACACACTTACACACAAACAGGGACGAAAACATAATCTCCTACCATCTTGGTTGCCGGAGGTAATAATACTAATAACCTTTTGGTTAATCGTGTAAGAATTATATGAATTTCAAAGTATTAGAAAGTAAAATAAAAAGAAAATAACCAGAGAACAATGTTTTAAATGACTAACAGCCTTGAAGTAGAAATTGCCAACAAGTGAAAGAAGGGTCGTCTGAAGACCCTTAAGATAATTAATGATGTTTCTCTTCTGTCGTGATGATAATTTTGGGCTATGAAAACAATAGAAAAATTAGAACAATAAGTTGTTGTGAACTTTGTTCTCATATCCAGACACCATTACAAAATTTACTCAGATTTACAGAATTCCTCTCTCTCTCTCTCTCTCTCCTCCTCTCTCTCTCCTCTCTCTCCTTAGTTTCAGTCGTTGATATGAAAAACAGGGTTTCTGTCCGTACATCTGATCTGAGTGCTATGAATGTCCGCCTTATTCTCTCTCTCTCTCTCTCTCTCTCTCTCTCTCTCTCTGTACCTGTGACACACATCGCCACATTTCCCTCAATAAATGAACAGGCCACAACAAAAAGATCGATAGAGAGAGAGAGAAAAGAGAGAGGAAGGAGGCAGAATTTCTGTGGACAGGGTCGTAAGCCTTTCATAAGGAAGGATATTGGGCTTCTTAAAGATATAATGGTAAGGTTTATGTGGTGGGGTGCGGTTACACCTATATATATATATATATATATATAGTGTATATATATATATGTATATATATAGTATTATATATATATATATTATATATGTAATATAGAACTGTATATAATACATATATATATATATATATATACACACACACATATATATATACATATATATATGTATATATTATAGTATATATATCTATTATATATATACTATGTATATATATATATTATATATATATATATAATATATATATATATATGTAGTATATGATATACTCAGCCGTAGATAGAAGCCTGAATTTCTTGGTTAGTATTAATAATGAAAGTAATTATTTATTATTATTATTATTATTATTATTATTATTATTATTATTATTATTATTATTATTATTATTATTATTATAGTGCTGTTATTTTGTTGTTGCTTTGATAGTTGTATAATTTTTGAACGATTTATGCATTGTACTTTTGTCAAATAGTCTGAAGTAGCGAACCATGTATACTAAGTTGTTGGATGGGGCACATAAATCATAACATATGAGAACCATATGTGCATATCTTACGTAATTTTTAAGTATACGCACGCTCGCTCTCTCTCTCTCTCTCTCTCTCTCTCTCTCTCTCTATATATATATATAAATATATATATATAATATACTGTATATCTATATATTTGCATTTATATATGCACATATATATATATATATATATATGTGTGTGTGTATATATATATATATATATATGTATACTTTATATATAATGTATATGCATATATATAATATATAATATATATATTATATGTATATATATATATATATATATATTTATATATATATATATATATATATGTGTGTGTGTGTGATTGTGTTCAAGATTTTTTCTAATAACATATATATTTTTTGTAAGAGCATTTGTTGAAATAGCATCTTTACTTTCATGACCCAGATAGTAAAGAGTTCGACGTACTATATTCATTAAATGGCATTTTTAAGGGTTTTTTTTTTTTGCCATACTTTCGTAATTGCACGAAACCCTCCGCCATCCTCTTTTTTTCTAAATATCCCAACGTAAATACTGTCAGGTTTTGCGAGTTTTCGGACGCAGTCTCCATCAACCTCGGTAATATGACTCTTCCGTCTCCCTGCGTTTAGCATGATATAGTTTCTCATTATTTTTTGTACTGCATAATTGCCGCAATTGTTTACTGGAGAATTGGCTAATCGCTTCAATAATTTCTCTAGTTAACATAATTGGCGACTAGAAGAAAATGGAATTTTTTATGACCAATTGTTCTCACAAAAACCTTCCGGTAATTTGGTAAATTCTAAGACCTTTCAATTAGTCTTTTTAAGAGGAGAGAGATCGAGAGAGAGAGAGAGAGGAGAGATGAGAGAGAGAGAGAGAGATGGTTTGAGTATACTCTTATTTATTACAAATTTATCTCAACTAATCTTTATCTCAACATAATCACTTATTTTTTGTTTTTATTTTAACTATATTCAAAAAAATAAATCAGTAATGGGCGATTAAACAGGAGAAATGAGTCTTTTATATAAATTAAATGCTTTATTATTATTATCAATATTATCAAATCTGGTATAATTATTAAAAATTATTGAAATTATTGTTGTTATAAAAATTAAAATTTAAAGATAGGTTTTGTTTTATCACTGCCTACTTCATTTTTTTCTTCAATTGTTAGATAAGGGATGAAACATTAGTTAATAAAACTTCCTCAACATTGGCTCCTTTAGACTCGTTACCAAGAAAGTATCATCAGCAGCGCATCACATGATCTCATATAGTGCGCACTCATTCATATATTGCACTCACTTTCAGGTTTCTCACCAGTCATTTATATATTGCACTCACTTTCAGGTTTCTCACCATTCATTTATATATTGCACTCACTTTCAGGTTTCTCACCATTCATTTATATATTGTACTCACTTTCAGCTTTCTCACCATTCATTTATATATTGGACTCTTTCAGCTTTCTCGCCATTCATTTATATATTACACTCACTTTCAGCTCTTTCACCATTCATTTATATATTGCACTCACTTTCAGCTTTCTCACCATTCATTTATATATTGCTCTCAGCTTTCAGCTTTCTCACCATTCATTTTATATATTGCTTTCACTTTCAGCTTTCTCACATTCATTTTATATATTGTACTCACTTTCAGATTTCTCACCATTCATTTATATATTGGACTCACTTTCAGCTTTCTCCCCTTTCATTTATACACTGCGCTCACTTTCAGCTTTCTCGCCATTCATTTATATATTGGACTCACTTTCAGCTTTTTCACCTTTCATTTATACATTGCGCTCACTTTCAGCTTTCTCGCCATCTTCATTTATATATTGGGACTCACTTTCAGCTTTTTCACCTTTCATTTATACATCTGCACTCACTTTTAGCTTTCTCCACCATTTCATTTAAATTATTGTATTCACTTTCAGCTTTCTCACCTTTCATTTATATATTGGACTCACTTTCAGCTTTCTCACCTTTCATTTATACATTGCGCTCATTTTCAGCTTTATCGCCATTCATTTATACATTCCGCTCACACTTTCAGCTTTCTGGAATATTGAGGTCATGGAGTGATTTAAAACAATTGAATGTAAGCAACTAATCGGGAATCGTGAGCTTTAATTGGTTCATTTCCATTTACTTAATGATATACTATGCTAACTTTAAAACCAAAGCAAGATAATGTACCTTATATAAATAAAATTGTGGGTTGAACCACACTTATCATTAGTCTTTCTAATACTTATCTTTCTAAACTATTCCCTAGTATTGTTAGCCAGCTGGCTAACCTCACTCTCATTTCACCCATTTTTTCTAACCGCTAGAAAAAATATCAATGAAAAAAAAGCATAATAGAAATTATAATATTAACAATAATGGTGGTTTGGATATACTAAAATTTATTATGATTTCTCGTAAGATATATAGTAACTTTATGACAATTCTGTAAGATTCTCTTAGAGCTATTGAAGGCTGTTTGTAATTAGAGACGTCACGAAATAGAAGGAGAGAGAGAGAGAGAGAGAGTCGTGGCGTGGTCTTCATGTAGATGTTATAATACACCCGTTTCATTTATTGATTTGGAAGTCATAACGTAAATGGGTTACTGAGTGACGTCTTTTTTGCTTTTTTTTCTGAACGTTATGTACCTTGGGCCTTAAAGGGACAAGACTATTATGTGTATATATATATATATATATATATATTATATATATATATATACATATGTATATATATATGTATATATACATATGTGTATATATATATATACATACATATGTGTATATATATACAGTATACATATATATACTGTATATATGTATGTATACTGTATATATATATATATATATATATATTCAACAGTGATGAAAGCCCTTCAAATACAAGGAATAGATGAATCTTATGCCAAAACGCTTAAAGATATCTATACAGAAATTACCCAAAAAAAGATATTGAGAAAAATTCCGATTAAGAAGGGAGTTAGATAAGGAGACCCCATGTCTCCTGAATTACCCACAACGTGCCTAGAAGTTTTTAATAATTTAGGTTGGGAAAATGTAGGAATTAATATTAAGGGGGGAATAACTCAATAACTTAAGATTTGCAGATAACATAGTTCTATTTAGTGAATCATGGGAGGGATCGCAAAAGATAATAGAATATTTGCATGGATAGAAAGCCGGAAATGTAGGACTGAAAATGAATATGAGTAGAACTAAAATAATGTTCAATGAAAAGGCAGGTGTGGAAAAACAAATAAGAGTTATGGACGAACCCTTGGAGTTTGTTAACGAATATACTTACTTTGGATATACAGTAAATGTTACACCATGACATGAAAACGAAATTAAGAGAAGGATAAACATGGGATGGAGAGCTTTTGTAAACAAAATAAGAATTATAAAAAGTAAAATGCCACTTTCTTTCAAAAGAAAAAAATTTAATCAGATTGTCCAACCAGTATTAACTTATGCATCGGAAACTTGGAGACTTAATAAAACCTTAAAACATAAGCTAGTTACAACTCAATGAGCTGTGGAAAGAATATTGATGGGAATAACACAATTGTTCTCTAGTCTTGGATAGTGCCATATCCTCTGTACCATGGTCTTCCACTGTCTTGGGTTAGAGTTCTTTTGCTAGAGGGTACACTCGGGCACGCTTTTCTATCTTATTTCTCGTCCTCTTGTTTTGTTGGAGTTTTCATAGTTTATATAGGAAATATTTATTTTAATGTTGTTACTCTTCTTGAAATATTTTATTTTTTACTTGTTTCCTTTTCTCACTGGGCTATTTTCCCTGTTGGAGCCCCTGGGCTTACAGCATTCTACTTTTCCAACTAGGGTTGTTGCTTAGCAATTAATAATAATAATAACAATAAGAGACAGAAAAAAACAACATGGGTACGAGAGCAAGCTAAAGTAGAGAATATTCTAACAACTTTAAAGAAAAAGAAATGGATATGGGCTGGCCATATAATGCGAATGACCGATAATAGGACAAAGAATAATAGAATGGGTACCTAGAGATTACAAACGAAAGAGGGGAAGGAAGAGAAGTCATTGGATTGACGAGTTAAGAAAACTTGCGGTATAGACGGGCACAGAATGACCGTAAACAGGCGTGTTGAAGGACATGTCTAAGGCCTTTGTCCTGGAGTAGACTGGCAACGCCTGATGGTTATGTACATAATGAGCTTCACTTTCATTATGATTCAGTGCAAAACAGACTACTCATATGTTTTTAACACGACACTATCTCATTCTTTTATGGATTACCCTGAAACATGACACTTTTATGTATTTTTTCTCATTTTTATTCTTTGGTTTTTAAAGAAATGAGAATCTCCCCTACATAATAAAGAGCAAGTATCATTATATATATATATATATATATATATATGTGTGTGTGTGTGTGTGTGTGTGTGTATTTATCGATCACGCTCAGCCCTCCCCATCCCTTGGATAGGGGAGAGAGGAAGTAGTGATTCTCTGGTGAGAAGGGCGTGTGTGTGGGCATATGTCTCAATATTTAGCCGTCATTTTTTTACGGGTTGTGTACACTAGCATATAAGATGAAGAAACTGTATTGCTTCTCGTTCTTGTATGGCTCAGATTCATTGCGTGTGTGATTTATTTTTCCTTTTTGCTTTCCTAAAATCTAATAAATTTTCTTCCTTCTCAAACTTCAAAAGTTCAAACTTGCAGACAATTGATTTTATGTTGAACTGGATGACATAAGGTTCTTTTTATGGTTTAGATATGAAAGATCTGTTTAAATGTTTCTGTTCTTAGAATATTGTATTTTTATTGTTAATTGCTTTTCATATAGTTTATTTATTTCCTTGTTTCCTCTCCTCACTGTGCTATTTTTCCTTTTTGGAGCCCTTTTTCCTTCTAGGGTTGTAGCTTAGCTAATAATAATAATAATAATAATAATACTTTTAAACGCCAACAGATGGCGGTAATAAGTTTGTAAACAGAGAGGCTTCGGCGTATCATTATAGCGTAGGAATCTGTAGAGTTGCCATTCGTTGCCATTTTCGCCGAAAGGACAAAAGAAGGTTGGATTGCGTGTAGTAGGTTATTGCCATCAAACATTCAGCCCTTGGCTACAGCCTTGGTGTAGCCTTTGGATGTAACCCGGCCCTTTTGTTGTCATCGTTTGGTTTCTTCACATTTGTTTATTGTTTTAATTACCTAATTTTATTATCTGTTTAAGGTTTAATGAGATTTCATTGTGAGTTAGATGCAATTGGTGGAGAAAATTGTTTGCCAATAAACTAATTAATTTTTTTTTACGAGATGTAATTAATTACATCGTTTTATATTCTCATGGAAATGCACGCTCTCTAGCTAGAAAAATGAGAGAGAGAGAGAGAGAGAGAGAGAGAGAGAGAGAGAGAGAGAGAGAGAGCTGATTAATGTAAGTAATTATCTTTCAATAATTAAGAAATTTTTCGCCAAGTGTAGTTACTACATTGAGAGAGAGAGAGAGAGAGAGAGAGAGAGAGAGAGAGAGAGAGATTAATGTATGTAAAAAGTGGTCATAAGAACAGCCGATGTTTATTGTTTTTTCTCTGTTTACGCAACGTAAGACTGCATACAAGAGTGGCTGCCTGCGGTATGTACTCACACCCCTACATACCAGATATGAAACTTGAGGAATGTTCCCATATTTACGCTCCGGCTAATGTACACACCCTGGCTACAGATGAAAGAGAATACAGAATCCCGTACTATTAAAAAAAAAAGTGTTTGTTCTGGTGTGATTATTTAAGGGACTCCTTTGAGAGATAGATGCGCTGTATTTTCATTACTGCTAAGCCTATAGTCCATTTCTTTTAGCGATGCATATTTGCACCGACTCTCAGCGGTGCCCTTTTACCTCGGAAAAGTTTCCGGATCGCTGATTGGTTGGACAAGATAATTCTAACTAATCAGCGATCAGGAAGCTTTTCTGAGCTAAAAGGGCACCGCCGCGAGTCGGTGCAAATATGCATCGCTAAAAGAAATGGACTATAGGTGTTCGCTTTTTCTGTTTTTCCGGACACATTCGGTATTCATTGCTTACTTCTTTATATCGTTTGAGAAACAGATAGTTCTCTCGTTCGATTGCTAGTGTACGTGACCTGTCAAAAATGATGGCTAATTATTTGAAGGAAAGTGCCCGCACACGCACCCATCTCATCAGTGTATGACTACTTCCTTTCCCCCCCTGCCTTAGGACGGGGAGAGCTTAGTGTAATCTTATATACAGTATATATATGTATATATATATATATATATATATACATATATACATATATATATATGTATATATATATATATATATATATGTGCGTGTGTGTGTGTGTATATGTATATATATATAGAGGCACTTGCTCTTTATTATATTGGGGAGATATCCGTTCAAAATGAAGTAACTGACAGAGAATTGATTGAATTATATAAATAGAAAGGACACCAGATTTTAGTGGATCTAAAAATCGTGTAACCTGTCTCTCATTTTCAACTTTGTAGGTTAATAATATATATTAAGAAATGAAAGAGGAAAAGAAAGGATATATATTTTATTAGCTTCTCTCATCTTGATTTATTTATTCATTTATTTATTTATTTTTGGTTGTTGAGATGCTGTAACCAACTTGCTGTTTATATTTCCATACCCAATTGCTTTAAATTGGCGAGGTTGTTAAACAAGCGTTATTATTAATTAAAGGCCGCTCTTGAATGGCTGAGGCAATGGACAGTGACATTGCCCTAGCAAGCAAGACAATTTCCTAGAGACTGACCGTATATGCACACACAAACACATACAGTATATATGAATATATATATATATATATATATATATATATATTTATATATATATATATATATATATATATATTTATATATATATATATATATATATATTTCCTAGAGACTGACCGTATATGCACACACAAACACACATACAGTATATATAAATAAATATATTTATATATGTTTATATATTTATATATATATATGTTTATATATTTATATATATATATATATATATATATATTTGAATATATATATATATATATATATATATTTATATATATATATATATTTATATATATATATATATATATATATGCCCCCACTTCACCCAGGCTAGGACCAGTGAGGGCCAGACAGTGGCTGCTGATGACTCAGTAGGTAAACCTATAGGCTCCCCAAATCCCCCCCCCCTCTCATCTTTAGCTCACAAGGATGGTGAGGTTGCAGCTACTAAAAGAAGTAACGGGTTTGAACGTGACTCGAACCCCAGTCTGGCGATCACCAGGCAAGGACAGTACCAACAGGCCACCACAACAAGATAAGATGTTACTTAGTGAACTTGAGTAGTATAGTCGAGTTTCCTATCTGTGAAACTTCTATGCCAAACATAGAGATGACTCAGATGGCCAGTTCTTGTTCTGAAATTTGGATTTTGAGTTGTGGTATTTGTGTTCTATATCGTGAAAATGCTCTTGTGAAATGAAAGAGAATTCAGCTATTTGTGCTAAGAAATATTCAGAGGATTTAGAGACATTTGAATATGTGATTTTTTTTGTTTTCAAATGGGAAATTGATGTTATAGGAATGTTAGTAGCAGATACGTTTATGCTTTATTATTTATTTGTTTGTTTTAAGGGAACTTGAATTAATAATAATAATAATAATAATAATAATAATAATAATAATAATAATAATAATGAAAATGGCTATTATAACATGATTGCAGATACTTGTATGCAATGTTTTCTCTTTGGTTAGTTTAAGGAAAATTTGATTAATAATAATAATAATAATAATAATAATAATAATAATAATAATAATGATAATGATAATGCTGATGATTTGAAAGACTTAAAACATGCCTGGACATTAAAACCTTTGCCCTTTTTATTCATTACTGTAATTGTTACTTAGTAATGTTACTCCTCTATGAAAATGTGTTTGTGTGAGCTCAAGTCCCTACCGCCCAATTTCCATAACTCCCATATTATTTAAAGTTTTTGAACGTCTTCTGGCAAAACGTCTTAATAGGTTCGCTGAAGGTAATCATCTACTCCCTTGTTAGCAATTTTTGTAAAGGCCTTGGAACATGTGATGCCATTCTTACAATCTCCAATGGTGTACAGAAATCCTTTGTATGTGATCAGGAAGTTCGTATGATTGGCCTTGATTTTAGTGCTGCCTTTGACCGTGTTAATCATGAGGCCCTTGTTTTCAAACTCAAACAGTTGGGAGTGGGTGGGTCGTTTCTTAGCATTATTGTTGATTTTTTAAGTAATAGATCTCAAAGAGGAGTTGTTGATGGACATCCCCTGAATGTAGATCTGGGGTTGGTGAATCGCTTAATAACGATTTAGCTAAAATTAGTGCATGGTGCAAATTATGGGGTATGAATAACAAAACTCAAAGTATGATTGTAAGTAGGTCAAGGACGGTGGCTCCTCAACATCCGGATCTCAGTATTGATAGTGTTTCTTCAAATTTGTATGATTTTCGGTGTGATTTTCGACAGCAAATTTACTTTTGAGAAACACATAAGGTCTGTGTCTTCTTCAATTGCGCAAAAAATTGGCTTATTGAGAAAGTCTTACAAGATTTTTGGTGATCAATCTATTCTGAAGAAGTTTTAATTCTTTCATTCTACCTTGTTTTGATTATTGTTCTCCTGTTTGGTCTTCAGCTGGTGATTCTCAATTTAATTGGTTGGACAGAAACTTACGGTCTATTAAATATCTTATTCCTGATCTAGGTATTAATCTTTGACACTGTCGATCAATTAGTTCATTATGCATGTTGCATACGATTTTTCGTAACTCTGACCATCCTTTACATTCTGATTTCCCTGGACAATTCTATCCTGTTCGTAATACTAGGCAGGCAGTTAATTTTAATAGCCAGGCTTTCTCCACCATGACGCTTAATACTACACAGTATTCTGGAAGTTTTATTCCAGCTGTGACCAAGTTGTGGATTGATCTCCCTAATCGGGTAGTTGAATCAGTAGAACTTCAAAAGTTCAAAGTTGCAGCAAATTTTTTCATGTTGACCAGCCTGACATGAGTCCTTTTATAGTTTATATATGACATATCTGTTTTGGCGTTGTTAATAGTTTATATATGACATATCTGTTTTGGCGTTGTTAATAGTTTATATATGACATATCTGTTTTGACGTTGTCACTGTTTTTAGAATGATTTATTGTTAATTTGTTCTCATCATTTATTTATTTCCTTATTTCCTTTCCTCACTGGGCTATTTTCCCTATTGGAGCCCTTGGGCTAACAGGATCTTGCTTTTCCTACTAGGGTTGTATCTTGGCTAATAATAATAATAATAATAATAATAATAATAATAATAATAATAATAATAATAATAATAATATTCTCATGATTTTTATTATTAATCAATCTTTCTTTTCTTTATTAATTATTTTCTTCTCTTGTTTCAGGTTGGTTCTTCTCATTATTACATTATTCTAGGGGTGAAAACCTGGTAAGTCAGCGAAAATTTTATTAAATGTTGATAAATCATTTTAAAAAAAATTTAATATTAATATAAAAAATTTATTATATGGTTAAATCATTATATTTATAGTTATAGGAATACTTATAATTTAGAGGTAGTAATGAGTAATATTCAGTGCGTGTAATCTTTATATATTGACTTTTTAACATGGTATAATATTCTACAACGAATATAAATAATTAAGTTCTTAAAAAAATTTATATTTTAGAAAACTTTCCTTGCGATCTCTCTCTCTCTCTCTCTCTCTCTCTCTCTCTCTATATATATATATATATATATATATGCATATATATGTATATTGAGAGAGACAGATATATATTTATATACTTTGTATATATGTATAGGCATACAGTCTGTGTGTATATATAAATATATATATATATATATATATATATATAAATGTATATGTATCTACAATATACTGTATATATATATATATATATATATATATAAATGTATATGTATGTACAATATACTGTATATATATACATATATATATGTATATATATATAAATAAATGCATATGTATATACAATATATATATATATATATATATACATATATATATATATATATATATACATATATGTTATGTATATGTATATACAGTATATATATATAAAATTATATGTATAAATGTATATATATATGCAGTATATATATATATATATATATATAATGATATATATAAATGTATATATATATGTATATATATATATATATATGTATATATATATATATATATATATAAATTATATATGTATGTATGCATAGTTGGATGCCCCCAATCAAATGTAACATTCACAAAAACATATAACTCTGAGAGCTGATATATACCCACGTAGTGGTCTGCTAATGCAGACGAGCATAGAAACAAGCAAAGATCTTCCCCACTGCAGAAAGCAGAGTTCTGTTTGAAACAAGCATACATGAAAGTGAGCTCGCTTTCGTGTTTTCACTTATCTTTGAAGTTCTTGAAGGTGTTCAGAATCAAAGGGTTCTATTTTATCATCTTTTTTTTCAGTTAGATCTTTTTCATTTTTCCCTTTGGTCTATATTGACGCTTTCTTGTGTATTTTTGTTTTGATGTCAGGAAACATTTGATCTGTCAAAGGTTTGAAATGAGATGTAAAATGTTGTTTAACTGATTGAAGTTTTTTTTTTATTTTTCTTATAAGTAATTTATATGTATGTATAAATATATTTTAATGGGTGTATGTATATGTATGTTTTATATATGTAGTATATGTACACATGTATAGTATAGTGAAAAATATACAGGCTACATCGCATGCTTCAGCGAAAGATCGTCAATATATATATATATATATATATGTATATATATATCTATATATATACATATATATATCTATATATATATCTATCTATATATATATATATATATATATATACATATACTGTATATGCACAGTATATATTTTCTTTTCTCTCAGTAAATGCACTATATAGCCATAAACAAAAAAACGAAGGAACATATTTTCAACGCACTATTTCTTATAAGTAGGATTCAATATGTGGAAATGGGGACTCTCTCTCTCTCTCTCTCTCTCTCTCTCTCTCTCTCTCTCTCTCACATACATGATTCCAGGATGTAATGTACATCGGCCTCCGACCCATAAACTCAGGCCAATCAGGTTATAGACTCTGCGCTGGTAAATAACACATAAATTCCTGAGCCTCTGATAACATTAACCACTCGCTCCTATTCTAAATTCGCTTCTTCTCTCCTTCCTTCCGTTATCATCCTTTTAACGTTGTTTCTCTGCATTCTTATTCCTCTTTTTGTTTCATCCGCCATTCTTCCATTCATCCTAATAATTCTGGTAATATACAGTTTTTATTTCTAGCTTTCCCAGTTTCTGCAGCTTCTCTTTTCTATCGCCATCTGACGTCTTACATGGACGGAAGACTATTTTCTTAATTTATTCTGAGTTTCTTATATTCTTTAGGCTCTCTTAAGGCATTTAGTTACCTCTTATACATTTTCTTTTAATAAGAATATCCATATTTACGCATATCATATGAATGTATTTTTTTGCTTCATTCATCTTTTATTCTACTGATATGTTGAACTTCCTTTACACTGAGCTTTAAGCAATAAAATTTTTTTCTCTGAAATGTCTACTGTCAACACCCAACCAGTTCACAGACGCAAGCATATATATATATATATATATATGTGTGTGTGTGTGTGTGTGTGTACATGTATGTAAACACACACATATATACATATATATATATGCTTGTGTGTGTGTTGTACATATATATATATTTATATATATATATATATGTGTGTGTATATATATATATATATATATAGCATATCATCAATTATTTAGGCTAGTTTTATTTAAAACTCATTTGCGAGATTCAAAAAATCCTACTGTAAATTCCTTTTTATTAATTATTTTAGAGACTTCTCAAAAAGTTATTCATTGAAGTGGTATTCAATGTAGTAGTCTAGTGAATTCATTATTTTGGAAAACAATACGCAACAAAATGTTTAATTATGATTATATAATACTAAACTCTTAACGCAAGAACATATACGCCAAGTTATTCCCGAAGTTTATTCAATTTATTATATATGTTAAAACTCGAGATGGCATTGTAAAATCATCATTAAAGGGTAGAAGAGGAAGATATTTTATCATAATTATATTATTATTATTATTATTATTATTATTATTATTATTATTATTATTATTATTATTATTATTACTAGCCAACCTACAACCTTAGTTGGAAAAGCAAGATGCTATAAGCCCAAGGGCTCCAACAGGGAAAAATAGCCCAGTGAGGAAAGGAAATAAGGAAATAAATAAATGAGAATAAATTAACAATATATCATTCTAAAAACAGTAACAGCGTCAAAACAGATATGTCCTATATAAACTATTAACAACGTCAAAAACAGATATGTCATATATAAACTATAAAAAGACTCATGTCAGCCTGGTCAACATAAAAAAATTTGCTCCAACTTTGAACTTTTGAAGTTCTACCGATTCAACTACCCGATTAGGAAGATCATTCCACATTATATTGATTAATATAATAGTATATGAATGCTGAAGATTGTTTAGCATTATAATTTACGCGTGCAATGCGCATGTGTAACTAATGAATTTTCAAACCCTTTATTTCCACGTCAAAATCAATTTAAATATTTTCCTAATGTGAAAAAAAAAAACAGAGAGAGAGAGAGAGAGAGAGAGAGAGAGAGAGAGAGAGAAACGCACCGTCGCGTGTCGTGTTTGTAATCGAGGTATCGGTCTATTATTATCAAAGGCAACGAAGCTTTCTTCTTAATTGTTTGAGCGAAGGAATACTTGATTATAGTTTTCAGAAACATTCTTCAGCTGTTTTTTTTTAATCTGTTTTTTCTCTCTTTTCGATTCTGCCAATTCTAAGCAAGTTTCCCAAACAAACTTAATGTTTGCTTGACTCGGTAAACAGTGATTTCGTTTCTCTGCAAGTCAACATTGACGTTTGAATGTCGACAAAGCTTGGAACTACAGATGTCTGAATCAAATGTTAGACAGCGCCTTTTATTACCTTATTTCTGGCTAGAGAATTGGGGGTCTGGTGGAGGGCTAGAGAAAAGGGGGTCTGGTGGAGGGCTAGAGAAAAGGGGGTCTGGTGGAGGGCTAGAGAAAAGGGGGTCTGGTGGAGGGCTAGAGAAAAGGGGGTCTGGTGGAGGGCTAGAGAAAAGGGGGTCTGGTGGAGGGCTAGAGAAAAGGGGGTCTGGTGGAGGGCTAGAGAAAAGGGGGTCTGGTGGAGGGCTAGAGAAAAGGGGGTCTGGTGGAGGGCTAGAGAAAAGGGGGTCTGGTGGAGGGCTAGAGAAAAGGGGGTCTGGTGGAGGGCTAGAGAAAAGGGGGTCTGGTGGAGGGCTAGAGAAAAGGGGGTCTGGTGGAGGGCTAGAGAAAAGGGGGTCTGGTGGAGGGCTAGAGAAAAGGGGGTCTGGTGGAGGGCTAGAGAAAAGGGGGTCTGGTGGAGGGCTAGAGAAAAGGGGGTCTGGTGGAGGGCTAGAGAAAAGGGGGTCTGGTGGAGGGCTAGAGAAAAGGGGGTCTGGTGGAGGGCTAGAGAAAAGGGGGTCTGGTGGAGGGCTAGAGAAAAGGGGGTCTGGTGGAGGGCTAGAGAAAAGGGGGTCTGGTGGAGGGCTAGAGAAAAGGGGGTCTGGTGGAGGGCTAGAGAAAAGGGGGTCTGGTGGAGGGCTAGAGAAAAGGGGGTCTGGTGGAGGGCTAGAGAAAAGGGGGTCTGGTGGAGGGCTAGAGAAAAGGGGGTCTGGTGGAGGGCTAGAGAAAAGGGGGTCTGGTGGAGGGCTAGAGAAAAGGGGGTCTGGTGGAGGGCTAGAGAAAAGGGGGTCTGGTGTAGGGCTAGAGAAAAGGGGGTCTGGTGGAGGGCTAGAGAAAAGGGGGTCTGGTGTAGGGCTAGAGAAAAGGGGTCTGGTGGAGGGCTAGAGAAAAGGGGGTCTGGTGTAGGGCTAGAGAAAAGGGGGTCTGGTGGAGGGCTAGAGAAAAGGGGGTCTGGTGGAGGGCTAGAGAAAAGGGGGTCTGGTGGAGGGCTAGAGAAAAGGGGGTCTGGTGGAGGGCTAGAGAAAAGGGGGTCTGGTGGAGGGCTAGAGAAAAGGGGGTCTGGTGGAGGGCTAGAGAAAAGGGGGTCTGGTGGAGGGCTAGAGAAAAGGGGGGTCTGGTGGAGGGCTAGAGAAAAGGGGGTCTGGTGGAGGGCTAGAGAAAAGGGGGTCTGGTGGAGGGCTAGAGAATAGGGGGTCTGGTGGAGGGCTAGAGAAAAGGGGGTCTGGTGGAGGGCTAGAGAAAAGGGGGTCTGGTGGAGGGCTAGAGAAAAGGGGGTCTGGTGTAGGGCTAGAGAAAAGGGGGTCTGGTGGAGGGCTAGAGAAAAGGGGGTCTGGTGGAGGGCTAGAGAAAAGGGGGTCTGGTGGAGGGCTAGAGAAAAGGGGGTCTGGTGGAGGGCTAGAGAAAAGGGGGTCTGGTGGAGGGCTAGAGAAAAGGGGGTCTGGTGGAGGGCTAGAGAAAAGGGGGTCTGGTGGAGGGCTAGAGAAAAGGGGGTCTGGTGGAGGGCTAGAGAAAAGGGGGTCTGGTGGAGGGCTAGAGAAAAGGGGGTCTGGTGGAGGGCTAGAGAAAAGGGGGTCTGGTGGAGGGCTAGAGAAAAGGGGGTCTGGTGGAGGGCTAGAGAAAAGGGGGTCTGGTGGAGGGATAGAGAATAAGGGGTCTCGAGTTCACTGTGAAAAATTTGGCGTAAAAAAACTGTAAAAAACCTGGAATAATATTGCCAATCATTTACTGTTTTAAAAAGAGATATATTAACGTAAAGGAGTGATGTTACGGTCACCAACTTGCAAAAGATAATAACAAGGTAGGATAGAATTAAGGTTGCCTGTATTTTACTGAAATACGGCTGAGAACAGTATATGTTACGTAGAATTTCTGATTAAAATTACGGGTTTTTTTTAACTGTGTAGGGCTAGTGAATAAGGGACCTGGAGGAGGGCTGCTTGGAAAACAGGATTAAAGGAACGGGGAGTTGGGGGGGGGAGGGGGGGAGGGATTTCTGATTGGATTTTAAGGGTTTTATTAAGGTATCGTGAGAAGAGTTTATAACTTAGAATATTTTATTTTGAGTGTTTATTACTTCTCTTGTATTTTATTGATTCCTTGTTTTCTTTCCTCACTGGGCTATTTTTTCCTGGTGGAGCCCTTGGGCTTGTAGCATCCTGCTTTTCCAAATAGGGTTGTAGTTTAGTTAATAATAGTAATAATAATGATAATAATAATAATAATAATAATAATAATAATAATAATAATAATGATGATGATTATTATTGTTACCTAAGCTACAACCTAGTTAGAAAAGTAGGATGCTGTAAGCCCAAGGGCTCCAACATGGAAAAATAGCCCCGTGAGGAAAGGAAATAAGGAAATAAATAAACTCAAGAGAAGTGACGAACAATCAAAATTAAATATTTTAATAACAGAAACAACATTGAAACAGATTTTTCATATATAGATTATAAAAACAGATTTGCGTCAGCCTGCTCAATATAAAAACATTCGCTACAAGTTTAGATATTTACTATTGTTTACTCCCACGGGATTCGAACCCAAGTGCTGTAGATAAGGACGAAAGTTTAGTACCGGTTAACGAGATGTATATATATATATATATATATATACATATATATATATATATATACATATATATATATATATATACATATATATATATATATATATATATATATATATATATATATATATATATATGTATGTATATATATACATATATATATATATATGTATATATATACATATATATATGTATATATATATATATCTATCTATCTATCTATCTATCTATCTATATATATATATATATATATATATCTTTTTTTATTCTTTAAAAATTTATTTCTATTTATTTTTTCTATTAATTTCTATTAATTTTTTATCTTTTTATCTGTTAATCTTTTGCTGTCAATAAAACCTTTTCATGAAAAAGTCTTTTTTTACTTTTAATATTTATTTCTATGTCATCATCATCTTCTACGCCTATTGACGTAAAGGGCCTCGGTTATATTTCGTCTGTCGTCTCTATCTTGAGCTTTTAATTCAATACTCCTTCACTCATCATCATCTACTTCACGCTTCATAGTCCTCAGCCATATAGGCCTGGGTCTTCCAACTCTTCTAGTGCCTTGTGGAGCCCAGTTGAAAGTTTGGTGAACTAATCTCTCTTGGGGAGCCATCTCCATCTACCCCTCACCATGATCTCATCCACATATGGCACTCGATTAATCTCTCTTTTAGTTTCATTTCTAATCATGTCCTGTCATTTAACTCCCAATATTTAGTTAAATTTTTTATCCTTTAATCTTTGGTGTCAACAAACTTTTTTTCAGAAGTCGAGACCAACTTATACCTCTGTTGATAGACGAATTAAGGTCTCAGCTATTTCCTTTCATATCACGATACAAATGAATGGATTCAAAAGCAATATACCATTCTGCTTTTGCCATAAGTTATTCCCAAAGCAGAGGCACATCAATATAAATTATTTATTGTGAAATAATTCGATAGTGTGATTGGATTTTTTCCCAATGAAAATTTAATGGATATTGAATACATTTATTGAAATAGTAGTTATTTGTTGGGAATTTCTATGTAGGAAGGTTAAAGGTTGTCTTCAGTTGGATACATTTCCTTTCATTCCCAGTGAAAAGGTCATGTGGGAGAATTCATCTTCCAAAAAGGAAAATGGACAGTTGGTTACATTTCTTTTCATTTACCGTGAAAAGATGATTTAGAATTCATCTTCCAAAATTAAAAATGAACAAAAGTATACATTTTCTTTCATTTTTTTCTTCTTCTTCTCCTTCTTTTTATTATTATTATTATTATTATTATTATTATTATTATTATTATTATTATTATTACGAGCTAGGCTATAATCCTAGTCGGAATAGAAAGATGCTATAAGCCCAAGGGCTTCAACTGGGAAAAATAGCCCATTTAGGAAACAAGGAAATAAATAAACTATAAGAGAAGAATAAACAATGAAAATTAAATATTTCAAGAACAGTAACAACATTAAATTAGATCATTCACGTATAAACTATAAAAACTTCAAGAAACAAGAGGAAGAGAACCAAGACAGAAAAGCGTGCCTGAGTGTAGCCTCAAGCAAGAGAACTCTAATTCAAGACAGTGGAAGGCCATGGTACATAGGCTATGTCCTGCTAGAAGAGCTGCTTACCACAGCTAAAGAGTCTCCTCTACACTTACCAAGAGGAATGTAGCCACTGATTACAGTACAGAAGTTAACTCCTGGAGTGAAGAAGAATTGTTTGGTAATCTCATTGTTGTCAGGTGTATGAGGACAGAGGAGAATATGCCGTAACCAGAGAGAGGGATCCACTGTAGTACTGTCTGGCCAGTCAAAGGACCCAATGACTCGCCAACTGCAGTATCACAGCGGGTGGCTAGTGCCCTGGCCAACCTACTACCTTTCCTGTGAAAAGGTCATGGTAGAGAATTTATCTTCCTAAAAGGAAAATGAACAGTAGATTACATTTCCTTTCATTTCCAGTTAAAATATGGTGGAAAATTCAATTTTCAAAAAGGAAAATGAACAATAGTTTACATTTCCTTTCATTTCCGGTTAAAATGAGAATTCATCTTTCAAAAAGAAAAATGAACAATAGTTTATATATCCTTTCATTTCCAGTTAAAATGTAGTGGAGAATTCTTTCAAAAAGAAGATGAATAATAGGTTCATTTCCTTTCATTTCCAACTGAAATGTGGTGGAGAATCTATCTTTCAAAAAGGAGAATGAACAATAGTTTATATTTCCCTTCATTTCCAGTTAAAATGTGGCGGAGAATTTATTCAAAAAGAAAATGAACAATAGGTTACATTTCCTTTCATTTCTAACTGAAATGTGATGGAGAATCCATCTTTCAAAAAGGAAAATGAACAATAGGTTACATTTCCTTTCATTTCCAGTTAAAATGTAGTGGAGAATTCATTTTCAAAAAGGAAAATGAACGTTAGGTTACATTTCCTTTCATTTACAGTTAAAATGTGGTGGAGAATTTATCTTTCAAAAAAGAAAATGAACAATAGGTTACATTTCCTTTCTTCATTTCCAACTGAAATGTGGTGGAGAATTCATCTTTCAAAAAGGAAAATGAACAATAGGTTACATTTCCTTTAACTTCCAACTATAATACGGTAGAGACTTCATTTTTCAAAAAGGAAAATGAACAATAGGTTACTTTTCCTTTAATTTCCAACTGGAATGTGGTGGAGACTTCATCTTCCAAAAAGGAAAATGAACAATAGGTTACATTTCCTTTAATTTCCACCTGGAATGTGCTGGAGAATTCATCTTTCAAAAGGAAAATGAACAATAGGCTACTTTTCCTTTAATTTCCAACTGGAATGTGGTGGAGACTTCATCTTTCAAAAAGGAAAATGAACAATAGGTTACATTTCCTTTAATTTCCATCTGGAATGTGCTGGAGAATTCATCTTTCAAAAAGGAAAATGAACAATAGGTTACATTTCCTTTAATTTCCACCTGGAATGTGGTGAAGACTTCATCTTACAAAAAGGAAAATGAACAATAGGTTACATTTCCTTTCATTTCCACCTGGAATGTGGTGG
>NC_090766.1:22005635-22008135 GCF_036898095.1 Palaemon carinicauda
AGTTTATATCTTGTTAAAATATTTTATTTTGAGTCTTTATTACTTCTCTTGCATTTTATTGATTTCCTTGTTTTCTTTCCTCACTGAGCTGTTTTTTCCTGGTGGAGCCCTTGTGCTTGTATCATCCTGCTTTTCCAAATAGGGTTGTAGTTTTGCTAATAATAATAATAATAATAATAATAATGATGATGATGATGATTATTGTTACCTAAGCTACAACCTAGTTAGAAAAGTAGGATGCTCTAAGCCCAATGGCTCCAACATGGAAAAATAGACTCGTGAGGAAAGGAAATAGGGAAATAAATAAACTCAAGAGAAGTGACGAACAATCAAAATAAGATATTTTAAGAACAGAAACAACATTGAAACAGATTTTTCATATATAGATTATAAAAACAGATTTGCGTCAGCCTGCTCATTATAAAAATATTCGCTGCAAGTTTAAACATTTACTATTGTTTCCTCGCACGGGATTCGAACCCAAGTGCTGTAGATAAGGACGAAAGTTTAGTACCGGTTAACGAAATATATATATATATATATATATATATATATATATATATATATATATATATATATATATATATATATATATTTTTTATTCTAAAATTTATTTCTACTTATTTTTACTATTAATTTCTATTGATTTTTTATTTTCTAATCTTTTGCTGTCAATAAAACCTTTTCATGGACATGTCTTTTTTTACTTCTTTTTATATTTATTTCTATGTCATCATTATTTTCCCTACGCCTATTGACGTAAAGGGCCTCGGTTATATTTCGTCCGTCGTCTCTATCTTGAGCTTTTAATACTCCTTCACTCATCATCATCTACTTCACGCTTCATAGTCCTCAGCCATATTGGCCTGGGTCTTCCAACTCTTCTAGTGCCTTGTGGAGCCCAGTTGAAAGTTTGGTGTACTAATCTCTCTTGGGGAGCCATCTCCATCTACCCCTTACCATGATCTCATCCACATATGCCACTCGATTAATCTCTCTTTTAGTTTCATTTCTAATCTTGTCCTGTCATTTACCTCCTAGTATTTAGTGTTAATTTTTTATCTTTTAGTCTTTACTGTCAACAAACCTATTCATGGAGAAGTCGAGACCAACTTATACCTCTGTTGATAGACGAATTGAGGTCTCAGCTATTTCCTTTCATATCACGATGCAAATGACTAGATTCAAAAGCACAATTATATCATTCTGCTTTTGCCATAAGCAATTCCCAAAGCAGAGGCATATCAATATAAATTATTTATTGTGAAATAATTCGATAGTGTGATTGGATTTTTTCCCAATAAAAATTTAATGGACGTTGAATACATTTATTGAAATAGTAGTTATTTGTGGGGAATTTCTATATAGGAAGGTTAAAGGTTATCTTCAGTCGGATACGTTTCCTTTCATTCCCAGTGAAAAGGTCATGGTGGAGAATTCATCTTCCAAAAAGGAAAATGGACAGTTGGTTACATTTCTTTTCATTTACCTTGAAAAGGTGATTTAGAATTCATTTTCCAAATTGAAAATGAACAAAAGTATACATTTTCTTTCATTTTTTCTTCTTCTCCTTCTTTTTGGTGTTATTATTATTATTATTATTATTATTATTATTATTATTATTATTATTATTATTATTATTATTACGAGCTAAGCTATGATCCTAGTCGGAAAAGAAAGATGCTATAAGCCCAAGCGCTCCAACAGGGAAAAATAGCCCAGTAAGGAAACAAGGAAATAAATAAACTACAAGAGAAGAATAAACAATGAAAATTAAATATTTCAAGAACAGTAACAACATTAAATTAGATAATTCACGTATAAAATATAAAAGCTTCAAGAAACAAGAGGAAGAGAACCAAGACAGAACAGCGTGCCCGAGTGTAGCCTCAAGCAAGAGAACTCTAATTCAAGACAGTGGAAGGCCATGGTACATAGGCTATGTCCTGCTAGAAGAGCTGCTTACCACAGCTAAAGAGTCTCCTCTACCCTTACCAAGAGGAATGTAGCCACTGATTACAGTACAGAAGTTAATTCCTGGAGTGAAGAAGAATTGTTTGGTAATCTCAGTGTTGTCATCTTTATGAGGACAGAGGAGAATATGCAAAATTAGGCCAGACTATTCGGTGGATGTGTAGGCAAAGCCAAAAATGAGCCGTAACCAGAGAGAGGGATCCACTGTAGTACTGTCTGGCCAGTCAAAGGACCCAATGACTCTCCAACTGCAGTATCACAGCGGGTGGCTGGTGCCCTGGCCAACCTACTACCTTTCCTGTGAAAAGGTCATGGTAGAGAATTCATCTTCCTAAAAGGAAAATGAACAGTAGATTACATTTCATTTCATTTCCAGTTAAAATGTGGTGGAAAATTCATTTTTCCAAAAGGAAAATGAACAATAGTTTACATTTCCTCTTTCATTTCCGGTTAAAATGTGGTGAGAATTCATCTTTCAAAAAGGAAAATGAACAATATTTTATATTTCCTTTCATTTCCAGTTAAA
>NC_090766.1:22015635-22018135 GCF_036898095.1 Palaemon carinicauda
GCATGATCTTTTGTGCTTGAATTGGTCATCATTGTATAGTAGTGCTGATCTTGTTGTCCTTTTGAATGAGAATCTAGTCAACATAATTGATAGGCGTATCCATTCTCGTGTGCTAAGGTACAGAGTGAAGGACAAACCGTGGTTCAATGATGATGGTAGACGAGCTTATTTGGAGAAGCAGGAGGCCTATCATCTTTGGAAGGATAACAAATCAGGTTTGACTTGGAATAACTATACTCAGCTTAGAGCTTTGCTCAGAGAGTTTATGCTTCAACTGAAAAAGAATAAAATTTAACCAGAAAAGAAACCCTTTCTGGTACAATTCAAGAACATGAATGGTGGTCCACCGTTAAATCTGCACTCTTTGGGGTAGATGCAACAGTTCCTCCTTTACTTAAACTAGATGACTCAGTCACTCACTGTCCAAAGGAAAAAGCAACCCTTTTGGCTGATGTTTTTGACAGTAAGGAGAAAAATTAAAAACTTGAACTTCCTCATTCCTGTATTCCCTGAGGCTAAACTTACTAGTTTCGATCTCGTGAAATTAAAGCTCTGTTGGTGGACCTTGATGCTTAAGGAGGTGTAGACCCAAATGGCAGTTTTCTTTGTTTTTTATAAAGACAGCAGATTTCTTAGCTCCAAAGTTATCTGTTATTTTGCGCAAGTTAGCAAGAAGAGGAGCTTTTAGCACTTGGAGAATTGGTAATGTTACTCCTCTATGTTAATGTGTTTGTGGTAGCTCAAGTCCAACTGATTACCGCCTACTTTCAATAACTCCCATATTATCTAAGTTTTTGAACGTCTTCTGGCAAAACGTCTTAATAGGTAGGCTGAAGGTAATCATCTATTCCCTAGTTTGCAATTTGGTTTTTGTAAAGGCCTTGGAGCATGTGATGCCCTTCTTACAATCTCCAATGCTGTACAGAAATCCCTTGATTGTGGTTAGGAAGTTCGTAAGATTGGCCTTGATTTTAGTGCTGCCTTTGACCGTGTTAATCATGTGGCCCTTGCTTTCAAATTCAAACAGTTGGGAGTGGGTGGGTCGTTTCTTAGCATTATTATTGATTTTTTAAGTAATAGATCTCAAAGAGTTGTTGTTGATGGGCACCATAGTGAGTATAGGAATTTAATATCTGGTGTTCCATAGGGTAGTGTTCTTGGCCCATTACTTTTCAGATTATATACAGATGACATGTGGTTTGGCCTAGAAAACAAGCTTGTTGCATATGCAGATGATGCTACTCTCTTTGCATTAATTCCATCCCCTGAATGTAGATCTGGGGTTGCTGAATCCCTTAGTAGAGATTTAGCTGAAATTAGTGCATGGTGCAAATTATGGGGTATGAAATTGAATCCTAACAAAACTCAAAGTATGATTGTAAGTAGGTCAAGGACAGTGGCTCCTCTACATCCAGATCTCAGTATTGACAATGTTTCTTTAACTTTGTATGACTTTTAAAATTTTAGGAGTGTTTCTCGACAGCAAATTTACTTTTGAGAAACACATTAGGCCTGTGTCTTCTGTGTCCTTCTTCAATTGCACAAAAAAATTGGCTTATTGGGAAAGTCTTACAAGATTTTCGGTGATCAATCTATTCTGAAGTGTTTTAATTCTTTCATCATACCTTGTTTCGAGTATTGTTCTCCTGTCTGGTTTTTAGCTGCTGATTCTCATATTAATTTGTTGGACAGAAACTTACGGTCTATTAAATTTCTTATTCCTGATCTAGATATTAATCTTCAGCATCGTCGTTCAATTAGTTCATTATGTATATTGCTTAAGATTTTCATAATTCTGACCATACTTTACATTCAGATCTTTCTGGACAATTCTATCCTGTTCGTAATACTAGGCAGGCAGTTTAATTCTAATAGCCAGGCCTTCTCCATCATGAGGCTCAATACTACACAGTATTCTAGAAGTTTTATTCCAGCTGTGACCAAGTTGTGGAATGATCTTCCTAATCGGGTAGTTGAATCAGTAGAACTTCAAAAGTTCAAAGTTGCAGCAAATGTTTCTATGTTGAACAGGCTGACATAAGTCTTTTTATAGTTTATATATGACATATCTGTTTTGACGTTGTGACTGTTTTTAGATTAATTTATTGTTAATTTGTTCTCCTCATTTATCTATTTGATTATTTCCTTTCCTCGCTGGGCTATTTTTCCCACTAGGGTTGTAGCCTATCTAGTAATAATAATAATAATAGTAATAATAATCGTAGGAGGAGATGATATATATATATATATATATATATATATATATATATATATATATATATATATATGTATATGTATATGTATATGTATATATGTATATATGTATATGTATATATATTTATATGCGTGTGTATATATATATATATATATATATATATATATATATATATATATATATATATATATATATATATATATATATATTCCATTTTTCATATTCTTTTTATTCAACATTCGCATGGGGTAAACGAGAAATGTCACATTTTATTTCATGTATTGA
>NC_090766.1:22043135-22050959 GCF_036898095.1 Palaemon carinicauda
ACAGCCTTATTTGCATCTTTGCATCACCAATTATCATCGCGTTACCCTTATCTCTACTTCTCACTCTTACCTTCCCTCCTCTCCTTTCTCTTCCGGGTTCATCATTTCCTTTCAAATTGTGTTCACCTGAACACCCCTCATTCGGAAGCCATCCTCAAGACCTAAAGAAAAGAGTCTTTAGAAACATGAATACAAGGGCGAGGCTTTACTTTCTAGAACCCACGAGGAGAGAGAGAGAGAGAGAGAGAGAGAGAGAGAGAGAGAGAGAGAGAGAGAGAGAGAGAGAGAGAGAGAGAGAGAATGGTTGATGTATGTTAGAATGTATAAGTGAACAAACAGTAAAGAAAGGGAGATCCTAATGATTGAATATATGTGTGTATATATATATATATATATATATATATATATATAATATATATATATATATATATATATATATATATATACACACACAAACACAAAAGCTATATTGATAGATGAAGAGAGACAAAGAGATGTATATAAGAAAGAATAAAAGAAATACCGGAAATTCGTAAGTGATGGTTAAACCAAGTAGATAGATAGATAGATAGACTAAAAGGCAACATCTGTATAATGAGAGGGATGAAGTTACCATGATAAGATTCAGAATGAGAGAGAGAGAGAGAGAGAGAGAGAGAGAGAGAGAGAGAGAGAGAGAGAGAGAGAGAGAGAGAGAGATTATAATCTGGTGGAGCTTTTGATGATAATCACTAAGCTTATTAAAAGCTTCGTAGGGAAAACAGCATTTCATTAGACCAAATTTTTCCTGCTCGTGAGACACACACACACACACACACACAAACACACACACACACACACACACACACTATAGATTTCCTATATCAGAGGAGATTGTAAATAACGGCTAGAGTCTAAGTTTAGTTTACATTTGCTGTCTTCCATTTCTTCTTCATTTGCGAACACCGTTTTTCTGTTGTTTTCTTTTACTCTCCTGCCAAATTTTTATTAACTTATTTATTTATGAATTTTCTATTGCCCTTTTGCACATTTTCACTGAGTTCTTTATTTGTTTGTTTATAAATTTATTTAACACTTTTTTTTCTTTCTTTTCTTCCTGCTTTATTTTCATTAACTTATAAATAATTATTTATATTCTCTTGCCTTTTATTCACATTTTCATTGACTTCCTTATTTATTTGTTTATTTATTTATTTCTCCCTTCTGTTTTTGCAGGTAGGAACCCGGATGTGAAAAGCGATTGGAAAGGACTTTGTCTTAATGGTAATGTACAAATATGTTTGTTTTATGTTTTTATAACATTCTGTAAACCATGTTTACAAACAATTTTACAATTTTTTTTAAATAAAAAAGCTTGTCTTGACCCATGTAATTTAAAGTGTTGTCTAGATTATAAGTAATTTAGATATTTATTAAGTAAGGGAAACCCAACTTTGAAATCGCTGTCTATTTAAGTAAGGGAACCCCAACTTTGAAAGCGCTGTATTGGATTATAAGTAATTTAGATATTTATTAAGTAAGGGAACCCCAACTTTGAAAGCGCTGTCTAGATTATAAGTAATTCAGTTATTCATTAAGTTGTAAGGGGAACCCAACTTTGAAAGTGCTATATAGATTATAAGTAATTCAGTTATTCATTAAGTTGTAAGGGGAACCCAACTTTGAAAGTGCTGTCTATTTAAGTAAGAGAACCCCATCTTTGAAAGCGCTGTCTATATTATAAGTAATTTAGATATTTTATTAAGTAAGGGAACCCCAACTTAGAAAGCGCTGTCTAGATTATAAGTAATTCAGTTATTCATTAAGTTGTAAGGGGAACCCAACTTTGAAAGTGCTATATAGATTATAAGTAATTCAGTTATTCATTAAGTTGTAAGGGGAACCCAACTTTGAAAGTGCTATATAGATTATAAGTAATTCAGTTATTCATTAAGTTGTAAGGGGAACCCAACTTTGAAAGTGCTGTCTATTTAAGTAAAGAGAACCCCATCTTTGAAAGCGCTGTCTATATTATAAGTATTTAGATATTATTAAGTAAGGGAACCCCAACTTAGAAAGCGCTGTCTAGATTATAAGTAATTCAGTTATTCATTAAGTTGTAAGGGGAACCCAACTTTGAAAGTGCTGTCTTTTTAAGTAAGAGAACCCCATCTTTGAAAGCGCTGTCCTATATTATAAGTAATTTAGATATTTATTAAGTAAGGGAACCCCAACTTTGAAAGCGCTGTCTAGATTATAAGTAATTCAGTTATTCATTAAGTAAGGGGAACCCAACTTTGAAAGTGCTGTCTTTTTAAGTAAGAGAACCCCATCTTTGAAAGCGCTGTCTATATTATAAGTAATTTAGATATTTATTAAGTAAGGGAACCCCAACTTTGAAAGCGCTGTCTAGATTATAAGTAATTCAGTTATTCATTAAGTAAGGGGAACCCAACTTTGAAAGCGCTATATAGATTATAAGTAATTCAGTTATTCATTAAGTAAGGGGAACCCAACTTTGAAAGCGCTATTATAGATTATAAGTAATTCAGTTATTCATTAAGTAAGGGGAACCCAACTTGAAAGTGCTATATAGATTATAAGTAATTCAGTTATTCATTAAGTAAGGGGAACCCAACTTTGAAAGTGCTATATAGATTATAAGTAATTCAGTTATTCATTAAGGTAAGGGGAACCCAACTTTGAAAGCGCTATATAGATTATAAGTAATTCAGTTATTCATTAAGTAAGGGGAACCCAACTTTGAAAGCGCTATATAGATTATAAGTAATTCAGTTATTCATTAAGTAAGGGGAACCCAACTTTGAAAGTGCTATCTATTTAGGTAAGGAACCCCAACTTTGAAAGTGCTGTCTAGATTATAAGTAATTTAGATATTTAATTAAGTAAAAGACCCAACTATGAAAGCGCTGTCTATTAAAGTAAAGGAACCCCAACTTTGAAAGCGCTGTCTAGATTATAAGTAATTTAGATATTTATTAAGTAAAGGAAACCCAACTTTGAAAGCGCTGTCTAGATTATAAGTAATATAGATATTCTTTAAGTAAGGGAAACCCAACTTTAAAAGTGCTATCTGTTCAAGCAAGAGAACCCCATCTTTGAAAGCGCTGTCCAGATTATAAGTAATTTAGATATTCATCGATTAAGACAAGCCCAGCTTTATGGCAACAGGATGCAAATGCATCCGAGCAAAGGTCATCTAACAATCACAATGCGTAATTGCACAGAGGGTCAGGACCCCTTCCTGAAATTACTATTGCATCGTGCATAGTGCAATCACTGCAGGAAGGAACCCAATGGCAGCTTAATTGATTTCTATCATTCAGAATGTAAAATACAATTGATCACTGAAGGTAATACTGTATATCTTCACTTTTTAAATGGTCTATGGCAGCTTTAATGTATTATCAAGTAAAGAACATCATTAAGGGAAATAATCTTATTTCTTTAATGGTAAATGAATTGAATTTAGTATATAAGAATAGATGAGTTTCACTGAATACTATTTTTCTTCTTTCGTTTCATATATTGATTCTTTTAAATGTTTGGGAAAGAGGTAATAGTTATCAGTATTTAGAAAAATCCGGTTGAAGAGACGCAATGTCGCTTGAAAATTTACATGTTTTATTGGGGCTGTGAATAAGGGTATAAGGAAAATTATCTTTTGAATGTGTATCTTACAAGGACACGCTCACATGTTTTATATATATATATATATATATATATATATATATATATATATATATATATATACACAGTATATGTTTATATATATATGTATATATATATATGTGTGTAATATATCTATATATATATATATATGTATATATAAATATACATATATATATATATATATATATATATATATATATATATATATATATATATGGGTGTGTGTACTGTATATATACATATATATGTATATATAGATATACATACACACACACACACACACATATATATATATATATATATATATATATATATATATATATATATATATATATATATATATATATATACATTCCTAGTTAGGTAAACAGATAGATAGATACTCGTAGATACATATACTGACAGCTAGGCATTGAACGTAAAAGAATATATTTAATCGCACGGAAACGGTTAAAACTAACATGAAATTCTCCCAAGAACTCCAGGAACTTCCAGAAACTCCTGGAAAATAAGAAACTTGATCCGCGTTATTTCTTCTTCTTCTTCTTCTTTTTCTTCTTCTTCTTCTTCTTCTTCTTCTTCTTCTTCTTCTTCTTCTTCTTCTTCTTCTTCTTTTTCATACTTTCTCTGGCAAGGTTTTTCTTTCTAACTTTTTTGTTCATCCTCGTGTTCCTTCGCTTATTCCTCCTCCCTTTCTCCTCTTCTATGCTCTTCCCTAACTCTCTTCTTTCTATTCTTCTTTTCCCTTGTTCCCTTTTATGTTACCTCCTGCATTTTATATTTATTTTTATTTGTGCCTTTTCTGTTACCTCTTCCTTGTTATTTTATCATTTACTCCGATTATTTCTTTTTCTTAACTCCTATATTTTATTTTTGCCTTTCCTCTTATCTCTTCCTTACCATTGTAACCTTTCCTCCAATAGTATCTTTTTCTCTTTAACTACAGAACTGCCCTACTCCTTATCCTTATCTTCTCCCCCCCCCCCCATTCCCTTCCTCTCCTTTCCTCTTGTCTTCCTCCTTTTCTTATTTTCTTCTTTTCTATTATACTTCTTTCCCTCCTTCCAAGTTTTTCTTTTTTCATCTTCCTCTTTTTCTCTTTTCTTTTTTTATTATAATACTTCTGTAATTTTTAATTTTTCCTTCATTTTTAATGTTTTTTCTACGTCCTCCCTTAGGCTTACTTCTCTCATTTTATCCTTTCTCCTTCGCTTTTATTGTATTTTTCCACCTTCTCCCTTCATCTATCATTTTCCTTTCCTCCACCTTCATTTTCATTCTATTTTTTCCAATTCCTTCCTTTGACCTTACTTCTCTCATTTTATCCTTTCTCCTTCATTTTTATTCTATTTTCCAACTTACTCCCATCGACCTTACTTCTGTCATTTTATCCTTTCTCCTTCATTTTTATTCTATTTTTCCACTTCCTCCCTTCGACCTTCTCTCATTTCATCCTTTCGCCTTCATTTTTATTCTATTTTTCCACTTTCTCTCTTCGACATACTTCTATCGTTTTCCTTCCTTCCCTCCATTTTCACTCTATTTTCCCAGTTCCTTCCTTTGTAATTACTTCTCTCATTTTATCCTTTTTTTCTTCATTTTTATTTTATTTTTCCACTTCCTCCCTCCGACCTTACTCCTCTCATTTTATCCTTTCTTCTTCATTGTTATTCTATTTTCTACTCCCTCCCTTCGCCCTACTTTTATATTTTTTTTATTTCCTATCCCATTCCTCTCCTCCTAATCGTCCTGTTTTCCTCTTGTTTCCTCTCCTTTTGGGCAGATCTTAAACCACCGTTACTAATGGCTTCTGCTTTGGCCACTTTTCTTTCAAATTCAGCCCAAGTTCATATCTATTTCGACCTCGTATCTAATCACCGTGAGAAACCGGGCCAACTCTGTGTTTGCTCGGCTGAAGGGTTCGGCCAAGTGACGAAGAAGTTAAATGAAAATATAAATGATTTTTATGATTTTAATCAATTTAACAAGAATAAGAATTTAGTCATTTTTATAATTATTATAGTTTTAATTTTTATAGTTTTTATAATTTTATTAATTTTAATAATTATTTTACGCCTGTAATCTGAATCGTAATTTTTATGATTTGTATAATTATAATTTTAATAAATCCCAGTAATTTTTTGTTATTATTATTATTATTACGGTCCAAATATGGTTTGTTCTGAGGCAGTTGAATAAGAATATTTTTTTCATTTGTGATTTAAGAAATTGACACTTAACTCCGTTCATTTGCAAGAGCAAATATATATAGTACATTCAATTTTACCTTTCCCTCAAGAAGGATTTATATTTATTATTATTATAATTATTATTATTATTATTATTATTATTATTATAAGTAATAGTGGAAGTATTGCTTGTAAAATTAGCGGTAGTAGTAGCTGAAAAAGGAAAAAGGTTTTAGTATTAGTAGTAATATAGTTATATCGCATGCTCTATATATATGTATATATATATATAATATATATATATATATATATATATATATATATATATATATATATATATATACATGTGTATATTTAAATATATATATATATATATATATATATATATATATATATATATATATAATGTATATGTATATATATATATATATATATATATATATATATAATATATATATATATATATATATTTATATATGTATATATATATGTATGTATGGCATGTATGTTTATATATATATATATATATATATATATAAATATATATATATATATATATATATATATATATGTGTGTGTGTGTGTGTGTGTGTGTGTGTGTGTGTGTGTGTGTGTATGTATGTATGAAAAATAACCACAGGAAAAATGAAAATAAGAAATATAAGATTAAGGACCTAATCTTATATTTCATATTTTCATTTTCCCTGTGGTTCTTTTGCATATGAGCATCACGTTTCCCTTTGTGATTTTTACGCATATATATATATATATATATATATATATATATATATATATATATATATATATATATTATATTATATATATATATATATATATACATATATATATATATATATCTGCTCTAAATTAAATTTGCTATTAGATTGTTTACTGAACTACATGTGGTTGAAGATACATTATCAGTGGAAAGATCTGCTAACAATTACACGTTTTGTTGTGAGTTAAGATTAGTTCACTTAAGTCATTGGTGACTACTTTTTCTTATTATTTCAACTATTGCATTTAGAAGGTAATTCCTCTTTCATCTATCTATCTATCTATCTATCTAAATATATATATGTAGATATATATATATATATATATATATATATATATATATATATATATATATATGTGTGTTGTGTGTGTGGTGTGTGTGTGTGTGTGTGTGTGTGTGTGTGTGTGTGTAATCTATTTCATATAATTATTATTATTATTATTTATAAACAATTTTATTTTTCTGAATTAGATCATTTTCAATGTCAGGATTAGCTTTCGGTTATCGGTAATTAAATAACTATATAATTGAGGAACCTTTTCTCAGTGGGAATACCTTAACGAGGATCAACAAAAGCTGTACTAGTCAAGGCCACCCGTACTAGGTAGGTTTGCTGTGAGCGATCAGATGAAAATCTCCCACAATCACTAATCCTCACTGGCCACTGTGGTGATGAAAACTGGCCAAGTCCCTGACATTAATTGACATGCCTGAGGCCATTGTCCTTCAGGGGATTAGAAACGTCTGCATTTGTTTTTGTTGATAGAGGAAAAGGTCTTAAATTTCGAAAATTTAGAAAACTTGATTTTAACTACATTTAAAACTGGAATGAAATATTTGTATTTTTGATCAATTGCAAAGTAAATTGAAAAGCCGGTTCATATTGAAATTGCTATAATTTCTCTCTCTCTCTCTCCTCTCTCTCTCTCTCTCTCCTCTCTCTCTCTCCTCTCTCATCTCTCTCCTCTCTCTCTCTCTCTCTCTCTCTGTATCCTTTGGTAGCTTAACAAGGATACCAGGGTCGAGCTGAATGTCGACGTATACAGGTCGATTGATTGAGTTCTATTGAAACCCAAAATGAATTCAGAATTAATTCAAATATATTCTCGCAGGTTGAAAAGGGCCTCGACCACGCAGTTCTCCATAGAGTGGAATGCTGGGACATTTGTGGAAGGCCATTCCTAT
>NC_090766.1:22051459-22068959 GCF_036898095.1 Palaemon carinicauda
CTGGGTAAAAGTATGCGCTTGATACACCAAGATAACCCTCTGGAACGTAAATATCCTTTAAATACCGCATGGAATACTTCATGGACTACCAGGCTGGTGTAAAAGGACAAGGCGATTTGTGATAGGCAATAAATAAGTCTTTAGGAAGCCTTGTCGATTTTATTCTACCTTCTGCTATATAAATCTTGAAGTTTCTATACAGCGGGTCATGGAATTCGTTCAAATGTCTTCTTAGATATTCATAAAAGTTCGAGTAGAGATTTTAAGGTTTAAAGCCCGCTCATGAACGGCAGAGGCAAGGGACAGTGACATTGCCCTGGCTAGCAGAACAATGGCGTAGAGACTGACCATATATACATATGATCAGCGCCCAAGTCCCCTCTCCACCCAAGCTAGGACCAGCGAGGGCTAGGCAATAGCTGCTGATGACTCAGCAGGTAGACCTATAGGCTCACCCCCCCCCCCTCCATCGTTAGCTCACAAGGATAGTGAGGTTGCAGATACTACGACAAACTATCTAACTTGAGCGGGACTCGAACCCCAGTCCGGCAGACCGCAATACAGGGATGTTTGCAGAAGGCCATCATAACCCTAAGAAGAATAGAAGGAAATTTCCGTGGAGAAAATGAATCACATAATTCAATATTTAGTAGACTTTAGGATTTGGGGATTTATGGAGTTGGGCGATTTTCTGGCGTTGTAGGATTCACAGGAGTCAGTTTTCTTAGGAATTTCAGGATTTATTGGTGTTGGGCGTTTTTTTAAGTTATGGGGTTTAAGGAGTTGGCGATTCATCGAATTATTTTTCAAGTTAAAGGATTTATTATATTTGGGGATTTTCTGCGGTTATTGGATTTGCCAGAGTCTAGTACGGATTATAAGAGACCAAGTGCAGAATGAATGTAATGTAATGAATATAATCTATCGTCTTTCTTTAGTTAAAGTAAAAAATAATAAAATGGTGATTAGAATAATAGTATTCATTCTCTCTCTCTCTCTCTCTCTCTCTCTCTCTCTCTCTCTCTCATATGTAATTTTCATGGAATAATCATATACACATTTGTATACAGTATATGTACATAGACTGTATACTGTATAAATTGAGGTATATATATATATATATATACATATATATAAATTATATATATGTGTGTGTATGTATGTATATATATGTATATATGTATGTATATATATGAGTGTATATGTATGTATGTATATATATATATATATATGTGTGTGTGTGTGTGTGTGTGTTTGTGTGTGGTGTGTGTGTATTCATTGATTGATGATTTTACCTACATATACAACCACTCAATAAACGACAAGCAACAACAACAATAATAATAATAATAATAATAATAATAATAATAATAACCCCTTGCAACAAAAATTGTTTTAATTGGGACTTTGTAACGTTTAATCCGAGTATATCCAAGGAGGCATCTTAAGAGCCAAGTTCTGGGACCTAAGTACAAGCTTTTAACCTCAACTTACATCTTGGGGGCGCAGTTAATGGCATATCTCCTTAAACTCTCATAATGATGAAACTTTAGAACGAAAGTAGATTTTTGGACGTTATTATTATTATTATTATTATTATTATTATTATTATTATTATTATTATTATTATTATATTGGTATTATTATTATTATTATTATTATTATTATTATTATTATTATTATTATTATTAAATTATTATTATTATCATCACTTTAGATTCTTCATATTTTTGCGGCAATTGTGGCATGATCTTAAACCAATTTTTTTTAATCTTAATATTTCCATCATTATTATTATTATTATTATTATCATTATTATTATTATTATCATCATCATCACTTTAGATTCTTGATATTTTTGCGGCAATTGTGGTATGATCTTAAACCAATTTTTTTTTTTATATTTCCATTATTATTATTATTATTATTATTATTATTATTATTATTATTATTATTATTATTATTATTATTCATACTGGAATTTTATATCAATCTGCGTATAGTGAAAAACTGGAAGTTTGTTAAGATTGTAATGCACCATTTATTTTCTGTATTATTATAATATATTTCTCTTTTCTTTTTTTCTTTTTACCGACCAATGGTGGCTTTTTCCCTCAAATATCATGATGATAATAAAAATAAAAATTCCTCCATTTTTTTTTTTTTTACTATTCCAATGCATCAAGGATATTAAAACCTTTATAAATCATATTAGTAATAAGGGAAATCCCAACATTGCAAGTGTTCTAACACAAATTTAACCACGAACGGAGATCAAGTAATTATGTTTGTTGTTATTGTTGTTGTTGAGATATTTCGTAGGAACTGTTTGAAGTCTGAGGGATATGGAAATTAGTTCAAAATACCTAGAAACGGTTTAGGAATAGTTTTTGACTATTGTTAGCTGGTGAATTTGACAGAATGTAAGGTCATATGATAGTTGTTATATTTTCCAGTACATTGGCGTTGGTATTTCAGAGGTCAACGACCAAGTGGAATTTAGTATTTAGGGTCATCATTCTGATTTTAAGAACGTTAAATAAGACTCAGTCTCTCCATTCTATGTAGTAATATGTGACGTAACGTATTTCGAGATTTGCATAGTATCCAACAGTATTTATGGGAATTGCATCATCAAATGGGAAAGGATCGCAATAGGATTGGCTGAAAGTCAGTGTGTGTTTTATTAAGTCCTTTTAGATAAGGAAGATCCTGTGCATATATATATATATATATATATACTATACTATACTATACATTCTGTATATATACACACATATATATACATACATACATGTATATACTGTGTATATACGGAATTCATAAAACCGTATACAGATATGTGTATATATGTGTATGTACAGTATATAACTACACATATCCATATATATATTATATATATATATGCGTGTGTGTGTGTGTGAGTGTGTTTGTGTGTATATATATATATATGCAGCATATATATATATATATATATATATGATATATATGTATATATATATATATATATACTGTATACTGTATGTATATATATATTTATATATATGAGAGAGAGAGAGAGAGAGAGAGAGAGAGAGAGAAAATTCTATCTCCCTCTCTCAGGCCATCTTGCATGCAATCGACCCCGACCACTCTTTCCCCTGATGGCGGTTTATGCGTTTCCTATTCGGATGGTTCCGGCACCACTGGTCCAGAAAAACCCCTCAAGGACATGGAAACAGAACAGCCGTCAGATCTGCATAGTTTATGGACCCCTTGGGATTGATTCAAGGGCCTCAAAAGGCACGTCTATGGGAAAGGGGTCCTTGGAGGGAATTGGGAATAGATAAGAAATGAAAGAGTATGTGGTTTTGGAGAAGTGTGTTTATATATATATATATATATATACATGTATATATATATGTATATATATATATATATATATATACATATAATTTATATATATACATATATATACATAATATATATATACTGTATATATATATATATATATATATAAGTATGGAGACAGGAGCAATTACTCAAGCATAAACATTTTGGAGTAGGGAGACGCGTTCTGTTTTTTCATTCATTTATTTGCGCCGACGTTTCGTATCACCTTGATACATTTTCCAGGCTGAAACGATTACAAATCAATTGTGTATAAGTAAAAAGATACACACAACGTTTACCAACACCAAAATTAAAAATCTTTTTAATAATTAAGAATAAAAACAGAGTAAAAAACAGAAACACAGAACAACAGTGAAAGGGCTTGGAGCGAATATAGAGAAACAAATTAATTCAATAATAATTATAATAATAATAATAGAAAAATATATAATAATAATGATAATAATAATAATAATAGTAATAGAACGAACAAGACACCTACCCACAGCGGTAGCGTAAGGAGAACTGACATGAAATATTGTTATGGAAGGGAGTGTAAACAAAACAACAGGTAATTAGGCAATAAACAATTGGGTGGAAGACGACTGGTGGTTAAGAGAAGGTACAGTTAGCTTAATCATTATTGATTCAAGGGTGGTTAGTTCATCTATATGTCGGGTTCTTCCTATTATATTAAAATGACTGGTATCTATGTGTGTTTTGCAACTTTTACTGTGATTTCTTATGTTGATTGTTCTGGATTTGATAGTCGACAACCCGTTCTATAGCTAATTCCCTGATGAGAGGAAACTCGGACTTTTAGCAGCCTCCTGGTGCAACCGATGTAAGTGCCGAGATCACATCTGGGACAATTATACTTATAAACGACACCGGAGGCAACAGGGGGCTGATCTTATCCTTGACTTGGAAGAGTGAGCCGATAGTTCGGGGGTTTATGGGAATTAGTTTTAAATTAAGGGCAGGCAATTGTTCACTGAATAGGTTAATGCATTTTTTCCTAAATTTATTATTATGGAGAAAGGGAAATCTAGCAAACATACGGAGCTTGGGGACATTGTGGACTATTGGGGTTGGATTGAATTTCAGATTAAGTAGCTTATTAAGGGATCTATGAAAAATTGCTGGAGGGAAATAATTATCCTTAAAGTAATCATATATTTTTATATGTATACATAATATACATATGTATAAATATATACAGTATATATATATATATATATATATGTATATATATATATATATATATATGTGTGTGTGTGTGTGTGTGTTTTTGTGTGTGTGTATAGGAAGAACATACACGCAATACCGTTTTCAATAAAAAGTAATGTCTACTTAACATTGGGATTGAACCATAATATTGTCAAATTAAAGGTCTATGTGGGCAGATTTTTGTGTACACATGTATATATATAATATATATATATACATGTATATGTGTGTGTGTTTGTGTGTATTAACTGAAATATAATTAGATATGAAATATGGGTGTTTTTTTTTTTTTTTATAATTCCGAAGCCAACACTCCAGTTAACATGAGGCAATTTCCATTAAGCAAATCCCCTGTCACGCCAGTATGTATGTCAATACCAATTTACCTGTATACGTGATATATGCCTCACCTTACTAACAATTAAAGTTGGTTAGTGATATTGGTAAGGTAGCGACTATTTGTAGGAAATATTTATTTCATGTGTCAGTTTTATTTCTTTATTATGGCTACTTTTTACTTTTATTTAACGTTTTCTTGTCCAAATTCTCTTTTAAACTGTAGCCATTGCCTGTCCCTCCCTGGTCCTAGTTTGAATAAAGATTGGGTTTGCGCGCTGATCATATGTATATATGTTCAGTCGATAGAGCATTGTCACTCCGTTTTATTCTGCCATTCATGAGTGACCTTTAAACCTTTGCTTGTTCGACCTTTCTCTTTGACTTCTTAATTTTAAAAGGAAAATGTTTACTCATGTTTTCATCATTTATAGAATAATGATTATATTAACATCTATGACAGAATAATGAAAGACAAGTGAAGCGAAGATTAAATAATTGATAATGATAAAGAACTACATAAAGAAATATTAGATTATCAAATTTAATAGTTATACTCCTCAATAAATAGTCATTAAAGTTGAAAATATTTATAAAGTCTTGGCAAATAGAACGGTGCCGGAACACCTCTCGGCTCTAGCCAATGATGACAGTAATTGTTAAGGAGAATTATCTCTTAGTGTAAAGTCCTCCTCATTATTATTATTATTATTATTATTATTATTAATAATAATAATACGTGCTAGGCTACAACCTTAGTTGGAAAAGCATGATGCTATAGGCCCAAGGGCCCCCAACAGGGAAAATAGCCCAGTGAGGAAAGGAAACAAGAAAAAAAATTAGGAACAGCAACATTAAGATGAATATTTTCTTATAAACTATAAAAAATTATCAAAACAAGAGTAAGAGAAATAAGATAGAATAGTGTGCCCGAGTGTACCCTCATGTAAAAGAACTGTGGAAGACAGTGGCTATGGCACTACCCAAGACTAGAGAACAATGATTTGATTTTGGAGTGTCCTTCTCCTAGAAGAGCTGCTTACCATAGCTAAAGATTCCCTTCTACCCTTACCAAGAGGAAAGTGGGCCACTGAGCAATTACATTGTAGTAGGTAACACCTTAGGTGAAGAAGAATTGTTTGGTAATCTCAGTGTTGTCAGGTGTATGAGGACAGAGGAGAATATGTAAAGAATAGGCCAGACTATTTGGTGTATGTGTATGCAAAAGGAAAGTGAACCATAGCTAGAGAGAAGGATCCAATGTAGTACTGTCTGGACAGTACTATCTAGCGGTAGTATCTCAACCGGTGGCTGGTTGCCCTGGCCAACCTACTACCTACATTCTCCTCCAGGTTCTATTCCTCCTCCTCCTGGTCTTCCCACTCCCCCTCCTCTTTCTTCTCCTCCACCTCCTCCCTCTCCTCTTCCTCTCCCAGGTCCTGACCTCCAGATTCTCCTCTAGGTCCTCCTACTCTTTCTTCTCCTCCACCTCCTCCCTCTCCTCCTCCTCTCCCATGTCCTGACCTCCTCCTCCTCCTCTCTTCCTCTCCTCCTCCTCCTAGCCTAATCTACGAAATCTATTCCATTAAGCCTGTTTATATAATTGGGCCTGATTCCAAAGGTGTAAGAGTAGTATTAACTGGATTTTTCTTTTCGGACTCGAAAACTTTTGCCGGTGAGAGAAGGTTGTGCACACTTCCCTTTTTTTCAGTTTTTTGTTTACAATTAAGTGAGATTTAGGTTGCTTTAATTTTAATTGGGAAACAAGTAGGAAGGTTTTATTTTGTTCCAATTAGAACGCTATGTTTATTTGTTTATTTGTTATGTAATTTTATACATACATATATATATATATATATATATAATTATATATACATATACATATATATATGTATATATATTATATTATATATATATATATATATATGTATATGTATATATACAAATATATATATATATATATATTATGTATATATATATATATGTATATATACAAATATATATATATATATATATATATATCATCATCATCATCATCTTCATCATCATCATCAGCCGTAACTTAGTGAGACCATGTTCTTCCACTGTGGTATGTTTATGGTCTTTCTATGGCAGTCTAAACCAACAAATTTTTCTAGTTCGTCAAACCATCGTCATCTCTTCCTTCCCCTACTTCTTTTACAACCTATAGGGACCCATTCTGTTATTCTTAATGTCCATCTATTGTCTCTCATTCTCATTATATGTTCTGCCCTCATCCATTTCTTTTATTAACACCTTTAGTTTGCTCTCGTATCCGTGTTTTGCTCTTTTTCTGTCCTCTCTGTGTTATTCACATCGTTGTTGTTTTCATAGCTCTTTGAGTTATAACTAGCTTATGCTCTAAGGCTATAGCCAGACATTTGGTCTTATTATAAAGGGAAGAATCATGAAACGTATTCTCTTTGTCGTCTCCGTATTGGTCACACTCGGTTGACACACGAGTTTCTGCTGAGAGGGCCAACACCAACCGTATTGTGACGACTGTTTAGTACCTCTAACAGTGAGGCATTTGTTGACCGAATGCCCCAATTATAACAACATAAGGAATAGATATTTGTTTGAGGCTCGAGGTGAGGGTGGCAGGTTCATCCTTGCCAAGATTCTTGGAAATGATGTGTCCTACTATGCAAGTGGCATTTTTAGATTTTATTTCAGAAACAGGTCTTCTGAAACTATTTAACTTTTATGACATTCAACTTTTATGACATTCAACTTTTATGATTTTAATTGAATACTCTTTTATTTTTTATTTTATTTTATTTTTTTATTTTTGTATACATAAATTAAATGTTACCGGCGTCAATGACCTTAGATTGTCAGGATGCCTGAAAACATTTAAATCAATCAGTCCTAGCGAAGCATAAAATATACGATTATTTGGATTTTATTAACTTCTCAGTTCGTAAGTTCCACGTTAGCATCTCTTCTTCCGAGAATTCATTGAACAGACTGCTTTCGTCTCCCTCTTGAGATATAGCACACAGAGAAATCTCAATTCCCGTCTAACTTCTGGGCCTTTGGTAATGGAAAAGCATTTTATAGAAGTTGGATGTTAAGGTTTATTATTATTCCTTATGTTCAGTGGAAATTTCGTTTGGTATTGCATGTTTAAGTTTATTCACGTGACATTTGATTTACCTGATATCCTTTTATATTGATCAGTTCGAATGGCATTGAGAAATCATTTTTTATTGTTCCTTTTTTAAGGAGAAGCATTTCAATTCAGCATTAATGTATATTATTTAATACATTCACTACTTTATTATAACCCATTGACACTATAAAAAAGATTCTGTATAATTGTATTGGTATAAATGTATCTCATAGTTGAAAATATGTTTAGCCTCTGGTTTTTTTTTTGTTTTTTTTTTTAACTTAATTTTCATGTATATAGGAAATTCCGGTACCATTTTAGGGGGTCTAAAAGGGGCTGAAGGACCTGTTAGGCAAGAATTCGTTGCACTAGTTTAGTTCAGTTTAGGTTTAGTTAGCTTAGTATGCGCTCATGTATTTTACTCCATTTCTGTTTCCTTAATAAAGACCTCATGATTGTTAGTCTTTCGGGGGTCCTCCTGCCCCCAAAGCTACTTTTTTTTTCTCCAGAAATGAATATCGAATCTTTCAAACATACAAAAACCGTTGTAAATCACATTTTCAATTATAAAATATAATCCTGTCCTTAAGAAAAAAAAAATACTGAAGATTCTTCTTCGCCACCTTGCTAAGAAGACCCCAGAAAAACTTTCTCTCTCTCTCTCTCTCTCTCTCTCTCTCTCTCTCTCTCTCTCTCTCCTAGACTAAAAAATTATCGTAAATTCTTCTGCGCCACATTGCTATGAAAACCCCCAGTAGACATTATCTTTCTTCCTCTAGAGAGAGAGAGAGAGAGAGAGATACTAACCTTAAAAGACATTTTCCTTCAGCGGCAAAGAAGAGTAAAAGACGTAATCTCATCAGAGAGGCCGATGAATTAAAGTCTCTCTCTGCCTGTGTCTATTTCTCTCGCGCCTCGGCTCTTTCATGAGCGTGATGCTAATGAAATTGAAGCTCTCTCTCCTCTCATCTCTCTCTCTCTCTCTCTCTCTCTCTCTCTCATATCGCCATCAGCATCCTCCTTTTCCTCCTCTTCATCTTGCAGGCCTGATGGAAATGGTCTTGTCTGAAGCCTTCATCATACTCCCTGTGAATCTCTTCATGAAATATTCATCATTGTCAGGTACTCAATATCACCATCATCTCAGGAGGCTGGGTGTGGAGAGTTACATCTCTCTCTCTCTCTCTCTCTCTCCCTCTCTCTCTCTCTCTCTTTTTCTACAAAATGCAGATATACTGTATATGCTAATGATAACACAGTTAAGTTAAATTTTTTATATTATACTTCGGATTTAATGAAAAGTGTTTATTTCCAATTAACGGTTAATGTTAAATAAATACATGCAGATCTATGTACAATTTCACACACACACACACACATACATACATATATATATATATATATATATGCGTGTCTGTGTGTGCGTGCGAAGATAAGTAAATGATGAATATAAGTTAATCTTATTTCAATATCTATAAATATACTGGGTTTTGTTTTGATATAGCTTATTGATATTTTAGTGAAAAACAATTATTAATTTTTCAGATGGCCGTAGTAGTAATTTGTGATATTCGTAATACCTGTAATGACGAATATATTAATGATATAACAATATATCTGTATATAGTATATATATATTTCTAATGACAATAACAACAAAAACAACAACAATCTACTTATAGAAATGGTGAAAATAAATGAATATATATCATCTTCCGTAATGATAAAGATAAAAATGAAAAGACACGATAACACGACCCTGTTATACTGAGCTCACCATCTTCCCCTTTAAGGGATGAAAGGCGAACGAGCAGGCAGTCATGTGGTTGCAAGACTTACGTCATTGCGTGTTGCACCTGCCACACGGGACGCCCATAATGCACATGTTAGCCTGGCTCTTACGACGGGCGGTCGTGTGTGATGCCCTTGGCTAACTTTGGGGAATGGAAGGGCCTGGCCCGCTATTTCTGACTTGTAAGGTGGTCCTCGAATGCACGCAAGAGATTTGGGGAATACATTTTTGCGTTGCTGATAGGGAGGTATTTCGTTTAATGATTTCACAATTACGATAAACATGTAAAGAGAGAGAGAGAGAAGAGAGAGAGAGAGAAGAGAGACCCAATCTAACTCTTGAAATGTCTTTATATATATATATATATATTATATATATCCATTTCTGAGTGGGATACCATAACGTGGTGGATGGGTTTACGTATCGGCATGAACAGCAAATCTGTACTAGTCAGGGCAATCCATAGTAGGTTGGTTTACTGCAAGTGATTAGACAATAGTCTCCGACCATCACCAATACCAATTCGCAGTTGACCAGAGCGGTAATGAAAACTGGACAAACCCGACACTGCAGTCCACTGCATTGTCCTGCAGTGGACTAGAAACGGTGAATTTGATTTTGTCATATATATATATATTATATATATATATTTATATATATATATATTATATATATTTATATGTATATATATTTATATATTATATATATATATTATATATATGTGTGTGTATGTATATATATATATATATTATATATACATATATTTATATATATATTCCCAGTAGCAAACTTATTATAGATGAACAGTCGTTAATGATATCTGCAGTATAATATAGGACTGAATTACCTCTGAGAAACTAGTCGTGTAATAAAACTTCTTAGAGAGAGAGAGAGATGAGAGAGAGAGAGAGAGAGAGAGAGAGAGAGAGTCTTGTTATTGATTATTTTTCTTAAAAAGTTTCATGGTCACGAAGTGTGAATGCAGAGAAATAGAAATGAAACTATTACTGTTGCTCCGGCCATTTCGAAAACAAAAAATCCGTTAACATTTCTCTTGGGGATATTAGTTATCCATTTTACAGTTATTACTTTTTACAGTTACTCCTTTTCTTCCTCTGATTTAGAAATTCTCTTGTTCCCTCTTGCATAATGTAGAATATATGAATATTCTTCTTCTCATCTCATTGTATTTTGGACGTCAAAGAATATTTTTTATTTTGTTCATGATACTAATGATTTTCTGTTTAAGTTGCATTTCAGGGAATTATTAAATGTCAGTATTTCTTCTATCGTTTGCTTTTGCGATTTTATCCATAGCGAAACAAAAATTGGAACTCTCTCTCTCTCTCTCTCTCTCTCTCTCTCTCTCTCTCATCTTTGTTTGTCCTTGGTTTTCGCTATCTTGAACGCTGCGAAACAACACTAAAAGTCTTGATTTATTATTAATCTCTCGCTTCTCCTCTCTCTCCTCTCTTCTCTCTCCTCTCTCCTCTCTCCCTCTCTCTTCTCTCTCTCTCTCTTCTTTTTTAGTGTCTTAGGCTTTTGCATTCATACATTGCTGCGAAACAACACTAAAAGTCTTGATTTATATTAATCTCTCTCTCTCTCTCTCTCCTCTCTCTCTCTCTCTCTGACCCCACCTAAAATAGCAATAATCCTAATGTACACGGAGCATCCTTTTTACACCCGTTGTCTAAAAATACATGCAGTATTATTTTTGTGGGCCAACACCCGGATTTACTTCGCCTCTTCTGGCGGTACACAAATAAGCGCCTCTGGACAATCTGTTAAGCCACATTCACGCTCCAATATGCATTTCCAAAACTACAGCTGACCACAGCTCGGCTGGGATCAAGCACTGATGGAATTTCTGTTCTGAAAGTTGAATAGATTTTGGGTATGTTTATGGTAAATTGCTTTTTTTCTTTTACCTTCGCCAGAAGGTTATGTTTTATTAGGAGCATATTTATTTATTTATTCGTGTATGGTTGTTTGTTTGTGATTCGCATAACTCAAAAACTATTTGACCTAATCTCATAAAATTTTGTGGGAGGATTGGCCATGGTCCAATGACAATTTGATTAGATTTTTGTAGTGATTGGGTCAAAGGTCACTGTCAAAATTATTCTTTATGTTTGTATGTTTGTGATTAGCATGACTTAAAAACTATTTGACAGAATATCATGAAATTTTGTGGGAGGATTGGCCAAGGTCCAAGGACAATTTGATTATATTTTGGTAGTGATTGGGTCAAAGGTCACTGTCAAAAATTATTCTTTATGTTTGTGATTAACATAACTTAAACTATTTGACTGAATCTCATGGTGTTTGTTGGGATGATTGGTCATGATACAAGGACAATTTGATTAGATTTTGGTAGTGATTGGGTCAAAGGTCACTATCAAAATTATTCTTTATGTTTCTATGTTTGTGATTAGCATAACTTACAAACTATTTGATTGAATCTCATAATGTTTGTTGGGATGATTGGTCATGATACAAGGACAGTTTGATTAAATTTTGGTAGTGATGGGGTCAGAGGTCAAGGTCAAATATAAATTTTTATGTTTGTAAGTTGTGATTAGCATAACTTAAAAACTATTTAACAGAAACTCAATATATTTGGTGGGATGATTGGCCATGGTCCAAGAACAATTTGATTAGATTTTGGTAGTGATTGGGTCAAAGGTCAATGGTTTTTTTATTTGGTTTATTTTCATAATAATCCAGATAAAAATATAAATGTTTATGAAGTAATTTATTGTTTTATCATCGGTGATTTTAGGTCTGATGATATATTATTTGTTCATTGAATGATATCTTCATAAGGTTATATTTTGACATCTCAACCTAATTTTTCTCAACGTTTGTATTTGATATTTACAGTGAAGTGTACTTAAGACACTATATTCAATATTTACGTTGAATTGTACTCAAGACACTGTATTTGATATTGACAGCGGTGTGTACTGAAGACACTGTATTCAATATTTACAGTGAAGTGTACTCATGACTGTATTCAATATTTACAGTGAAGTGTAATTAAGACACTGTATTCAATATTTACGGTGAATTGTACTCAAGACATTGTATTTGACATTTACAGCGAAGTGTACTGAAGACTGTATTCAATATTTACGGTGAAGTGTACTCATGACTGTATTCAATATCTACAGTGAAGTGTAATTAAGACACTGTATTCAATATTTACGGTGAATTGTACTCAAAACACTGTATTTGATATTTACAGCGAAGTGTACTGATGACACTGTATTCAATATTTACAGTGAAGTGTACTCAAGACACTGTATTCAATATTTACAGTGAAGTGTACTCATGACTGTATTCAATATCTACAGTGAAGTGTAATTAAGACACTGTATTCAATATTTACGGTGAATTGTACTCAAAACACTGTATTTGATATTTACAGTGAAGTATATTCAAGTCACTGTATTCAGTATTTACAATGAGATGTATTTGAATATTGTATTCAGTATTTACAATGAGATGTATTTGAATATTGTATTCAGTATTTACAATGAGATGTATTTAAATACTGTATTTACCATTCCCCTAATTGCCTTTGTTCTGAGCAAGAAATGTTTAAATTGAGGTCAAACATGAAATATGGCCATACGCAAAATTAAGTAGTTTATTTTATAGACTAAACTTAATTACTTTTGACATTGAAAACTTTTAACACCTTAATTGTTTTGTTTCTTCTTTTACATCAATTTTAATGTTTTTATTTTCTCATTGTATACCACCTTCATTGTTTTTGTTTTCTTGTTTTATACCTCCATTGTTTCCATTTTCTCATTTAATATCACCCTCCGTTATTTTTATTTTCATGTTTTTCATTTTATACCACCTCTCATTCATTTTATTTTCTCATTTTATACCAACTCTTATTTTTATTTTCTTATTTTATACTAACTCTTATTGTTTTTATTTTCTCATTTTATACCAACTCATTATTTTTATTTTCTCATTTTATACCAACTCTTATTTTTATTTTCTTATTTTATACTAACTCTTATTGTTTTTATTTTCTCATTTTATACCAACTCATTATTTTTATTTTCTCATTTTATACCAACTCTTATTTTGATTTTCTTATTTTATACTAACTCTTATTGTTTTTATTTTCTCATTTTATACCAACTCATTATTTTTATTTTCTCATTTTATACCAACTCTCTTTGTTCGTATTTTCTCATTTTATACCACCTTCATTATTTTATTATTCATTGTTTTTATTGTTTTATTTTACACCACCACCATTGTTTTTAGCGTTTTACTTTATCGGAGCTTCTTTGTTTTTATTGTCATATTTTATACCACCCCTTATTTTTGTTATTTCCTTATTTTATTTCTTTTATTGTTATTCGCATTTTAGTCTGCTCCCTTGCATGGAAATCCACGGTGAGCAACGCCTCTCTTGAATTTCAAATCATAGTTTTATATTCGAGCGTTGTGACGGCCTCAGAAGGGAAGAGAGAGAGAGAGAGAGAGAGAGAGAGAGAGAGAGAGAGATAAATGGGCAAGAAATGGGACGTGAAATAAGTTAGAGTCAGAGCCCCCATTTGTAAATAGGTTCCCGGGGAAAAGAACTGTTGCTATTTTCCTTAGAAGTCAAGAATGGGTCTTTTTGTATCTTTTTATTAGGTCGAGCAGGTGAGAAATAGAAAATTGACGGAGTTGTTATGTGGTAGGAACATTGAAAGACCTTCTCTCTCTCTCTCTCTCTCTCTCTCTCTCTCTCTCTCTCATGTTTTCTGTCTTTGGTTTTAACGATCTTCTACTCCTCTGCAAACAACACTTAGAACTTTTGATTGGTAATACTCCTCCTCTCTCTCTCTCTCTCTCTCTCTCTCTCTCTCTCTCTCTCTCATGTTTTCTGTCTTTGGTTTTTAACGATCTTCTACTCCTCTGCAAAACAACACTTAGAACTTTTGATTGGTAATACTCTCTCTCTCTCTCTCTCTCTCTCTCTCTCTCTCTCTCATTTGGTTCTTATTGCAATATGTGAAGGATAATAAAAAGTCTTGGGAAAGTTACTCTTTTATTTTGGGGTAAGAACAAACTTATAAAATAGTTAAGTATGGGTAACAGTTTAATTCATAAAAATCAGTTAATTCATGAAAGAATTACTTTAATTTAAAAAAAATGGCAGCGAATGCTATTTTAATGCTAATTCTTAAAGTCAGTTAATTTATGAAATAATTCGTTTAATTCTTAAAAAAAAAAAAAATAGAAAGAAATGAAAGAAGTGACAATCATCTTTACTTTCAAACTAATGAATTCTAAAGAAATGATTATTACAGTTTAATTGACTAATTGACAAGTATACATGACAGCATTACATGTGCAGAAAAATGATTAAAATATTGATTAGATGGAGAAGTTGGACTATCAAACAAAGCCTAGAATTAAATTTCATAACATTCTTAAGAATAAATAGAAAGTCCTATGGGACACAGTGTGACTGAACATGCCTCCCCAAAAAAGTACCAGATAATTATGATAATTCAAAATATATTGAATTTTATAAACATTATAATATATACATTTTTATGAACCAAAATACTGTAAATCCCTTTAAAGTTATGACGTAAGGAAAAAGCTGCAATCCATAAAGAGCTTAATCTACTTTATAGGAATTCAGTATTGAACCATAGCGGCACTCAGTTGAGCGCAGACATCCGCCATTGCAGCTTATTTCTCAACCTTTTGCTCGACCTTGACCTTGACCTTTGACCTTAACTTGTATTAATTGGGGTGGATTTTCATACACTCAAATATGAACCAAGTTTAAAGTCTCTTTGACAACGATGTCCAAACTTATGGCTCATTACGTGAATTGGACATTTTGCTTGATCGTGACCATGACCTTTGACCTTCACCTTCCAAATTTAATGATTTCCAGCTTTTTACATTGCAGTTAATCCATGCAAGTTTCATTAGTCTACGATTAATATTGTGGTCATGAAGCTCTTCACAAACAAACACACACAGAAACACACAAACGGGTGAAAACATAACCTCTTTCCAACTTGTTGGTAATAAACGAGAGAGGGAATATAATAAAGAAAAAGGTTGCAGATTGTGTGGAATGATTATTTGAATGCGCACCTGGAAATGGAAAGGGTATTACATTAATTTGTAGTGAACTCTTACATTAACATTAACATTCACTATTAGAAATATGCCGTAAAAAAGGGTAAAAATTTTTTAATAGATGTTCCCAGGCATTTGCCGTTTTCAATACGGTTATATTGATGTTAAGGAGTGATATTTCGGTCACTAACCCGTTAAAGATAATAACAAAGTAGGGTGAAAATTACGATCACCTTTATTACTGAAATAAGACTGAGAACCGTATATTGTTGCGGAAAATTTCCAATTAAAATTACGTTTTTTTTTAACAGTAGATTTACTAAAATAAACAATACGTATCCAATAAATACAAGATACAAACAAACTGAAAAAAACAAACATCCTGTAATAAACAGAAGGAATGTTTGCAGAGCCTGGGGACACTTAGACCCTAGCCAAGGGGCTGCTCCTCCTAAATATTGGATGGGTAGGAAGGAAGGTAAGGTCTCTTGAAAAGGAATTTTATATGTGGTCCGTGAAAGGGAACGTGCTGCCACTTTCCATTAATGAAATAGGTATGGGGAAATGGTAGCTGTGCTGTACACACACAAAACGAACACACTTATGTATTTGTATATATGTATAAGATAGAGACGACTGAAGAAATCTAATCGAGGCCCTTTGCGTCAATAGGCGTAGGAGGAGGTGATGCTGATGATGATACTGTAAAATCCACAGGAAACAGAAAAGTGAAAGAACAGGTACCAAGGGCTTTCGTGTATTATGTACACTTCTCCAGGGTACTTTGAGGATGTACGTAATACTGAAGAAGTGTACGTAATACACGAACGCGCTTGGTACCTGTTCTATCACTTGCCTGTTTTATGTGGATTTTACACTTAGATATTTTTCACGTACATTTTGGTGGCATATATTAGTAATATATACATATGTATGCCAATTATATGTATTTATACAACAACTACAAATACAGTCATTTCTAGACCACTGCAGGATAAAGGCCTTAGACATGTCCTTATTAATGTCAGGGGTTTGGGCAGGTTTCATCACCACGCTGGCCACAAACCAGTTTAGTATGAGTGGCCCTGACAATACAACTTTGCTGATCAGGGCTTATACGCAACCCTTTCACCATATATATGGTATTTTCACTCGGAATGTGTATATATACGTACATGTAAAGACGGAGAGAACCTGTAAGGCCCTTTCCCAAAATATACATTTATTTCAATAGCAAAAATGGGTTTTAACTAATCGTTTCTTATTCAAGATAGGAAAAATAGAAAGATTATCGAAAAAGGTGAAATTAATTATTTAAGACTAATGAAAAGAAAATCAGAATAATTGGAGAGGGAGAATTATTAATTTATCTAAATTAATAAATGGAAATTAAAAAAAGAATGGAGAGAGAGAGAGAGAGAGAGAGAGAGAGAGAGAGAGAGAGAGAGAGGAAAAATAGAAAAATTATCGAAAAAGGTGAAATTAATTATTTCAGACTAATAAAAAGAAAA
>NC_090766.1:22073959-22078959 GCF_036898095.1 Palaemon carinicauda
AACTATTTTTTTTTTCTATTTTTCCCATTTTCAGTTTTATCCGTTGCCTGACCTTTCACCTTAGAGCGAGTGGGAGTTGGAACACACACAACTTGGAAAACGTATTTTTTTATTTCCATTAGAAAATGTATTTCTTTTTTATTCTATTAGAAAATGTATTCATATTTATTCCATTAGAAAATGTATATCTTCTCTTATTCCATTAGAAAATGTAGTTCTTTTTTTATTCTTTTAGAAAATGTATTTATTTTTATTCCATTGGAAAATGTATATCCTCTCTTATTCCATTAGAAAATGTATTTCTTTTTTTATTCCATTAAAAAAAGTATTTCTTTGTATTCCACTGGAAATATATATTTTTTTTTATTTCATTAGGAAAAAAAATTTCCCATTACATTTACTTCTTTTTTATTCCATTAAAAATGTATTTCTCTTTTTATTACATTAGAAAATTAATCTTTTTTTATTCCATTAGGAAATTTATTTTTTCTTTTATTCCATTTTTGTTTCTTCCCGAAAATTCCCATTTGGATGAACTATAAGCGAAAGGGGCTTGACCTAATAACTTATATTGATAGATTATTTTTTTTGAGAGAGAGATTAGTATCAGGTCGTGAAAATGTTTAGATACGTTTTTGTTTAGTATCAGGTGGTATAAGTGTTTAGTGATAAGTTTTCCTTCAGTATCAGGCGGTACATGGGTTTAGTGATGAGTTTTACTTCAATATCAGGCGGTACAAGTGTTAATTGATACATTTTTATTGACTATCAGGTGGTATAAGTGTTTAAGGATACGTTTTTGTTCAATAATTCTTATAAGTGTTTAGTAGAAGGAAGATCGTATTCTAGAATATTCCTATTCCCAATAAGGGCTTAAATCAAATATGTTAAAGATTAATTTCTGATCTTACGATATAGTCGAATATAGATTATATTAATACCATTTGTTACAAGAAGTAACTAAAAGATAGATTTAGAAGTTCTAACTTGTTGCAAATGATTTTCTATTAAACAGGTTGACATAAGTCTTGTTTCATAGGTTTTACTGTTAATGAATTATTTATTTAACGGTTTTATTGATTTCGATATTATATATATATATATATATATATATATATCATTTGTTGTTTACTAGATATTTCTTTATTTCGTTTTTGTTGGCTGCTTTCCTTTTATTGCTATTGGGTTTCCAGCATACTGCTTTTGTAATTAGGGTTGTAGATTGGATAACAACAACAACAACAACAACAACAACAACAACAACAACAATAATAATAATAATAATAATAATAATAATAATAATAATAATAATAATAATAATAATAATAATAATAATAATAATAATAATAATAGAATCAATCCCAGAAAAGAGCACAGTTATAAAATGTTGAATAATTTCCAAATAATTTCCCACCCCGGTCCCAGCACCTGGGAATATGATCCAATTTCTACAAATCAGATCCAATTAATGAAGTTTTATTACCGAGTTATAATACAGAAATCCTTTTCTTGCAGTACAAAAAAAAAACATAATTTTCTTTTTTTGTGTGTGTGTTACAGAAAACTTTATTGTTATATAATGCAGAAAACTTTATATTCTAAGAAGAATTTTAGATAGGAAGTTAAAATCCAGTAAATATTATGTAACTTTTCAATATCTAAAATCTTTCTCCAAACTTGTGTATATATTTTAGATGTAGGCTTGGGTGTGTCAAAGAAGTCGATATTGAATTTGAGTAGGAAATATTTTAGGACAAAAATCATCGTCTGTAACCAGTGTTGAGTTGCAGAGTTCTTGAGATGACATAAAAATAGTATATAAAAAAACATTAGAGAAGCAAAGAATGTTGAATGATGAGGTATTTATTTGTATACAGTTGTACACAATAACTTATAAATGGAAAAATTATTAATTTTGTCTAATGAACGTTTTGATGGTGAATTGAAAGAGGCAATAGAAGAATAAACTGATGAAGTGAAAGAACTAATTTTATGAATTTATTTTATAATAAATGTTTTAATAGTGAATTGAATGAGGAAATAGAAGAATAAAATGAAGAAGTAAAAGAAGTAATATAAATTCATTTTATAGTAAACGTTTTAATAGTGAATTGAAAGACGAAAAATAGAATAAACTTATTAAGTGAAGGAAATAATGTTATAAATTTATTTTATGATAAACGTTTTAATAGTGAACAGAATGAGGGAATAGAAGAATGAACTGATGAAGTAAAAGAAATAATGTTATAAATTTATATTGTAATAAACGTTTTAATAGTGAATTGAAAGAAGCAATAGAAGAATAAACTGATGAAGTAAAGGAAATAATTTTATAAATTTATTTTGTAATAAACGTTTTAATAGTGAATTGAAAAATGCAATAGAAGAATAAACTGATGACGTAAAGGAAATAATGTTGAAAATTTATTTTGTAATAAATCTTTAGATTGTGAATTGAAAGAGGAAATAGAAGAATAAACTGATAAATAAAGGAAATTATTATAAATAACAAGTAATTATGAATGAAGAGGCGATAAAAAACACTGATAAACAATTTGATAAAAAAAAAACACTAACTAACATAATGACCACCAACAGAAATCGTTATAAAATAAAAGAATAGATTAAATTGCCAGAAAATGAAGCCAATGGACCTAGCCACTTTAAAAAATGTCTTGGTCTCTTGAATTCCATTGGATTTCGATAATCGTTTTGACGTTCCTTTTCTTAATGAGACATTTCGCTCACATCCGGACACATTCGGGGGACAAACCTCTCCCAAATAACAGAGCAAGATTTCTTTATTCGTTTAATAGGAACAGATGCTTTCTTGTTCATTGGAGGAAGGAGAGTCTGTTTGCCGTTCTTGTTCATTGGCCGAAGGAAAATCTGTTCTCTGTTCTTCTTTATTGTATAATGAATAATATGTTCTTGTCATTGTGTTAATGTAGAATCTCTTCTCCTTTTTTGTTCATATGATAACGGAGAATCTCTTCTTGTTCATGCGGTAACGGAGAATCTATTCTTGTTCATGTGATAACGGAGAATCTGTTCTCCGTTCATGTTCATGTGGTAATGGAGAATCTGTTCCCTTCCATGTGATAACGTAGAATCTGTTCTTCTACATGTGATAGCAAAGAAACTGTTCTCCGTGCTTGATCATGTGATAACGGATAATCTGTGTTCCGTTTTTGTTCATGTGACAACGGAGAATCTGTTCTTGTCCATGTGTTAAAGGAGAATCTGTTCTCCGTTCTTGTTCTTATGATAACGGACAATTTGTTCTTGTTTTTGTGAGAACGAAGAATCTGTTCTCCGTTCTTGTTCTTGTGATAACGGAGAATCTATTCTTGTTTTTGTGAGAACGAAGAATCTGTTCTCCATTCTTCTTCATAGGATAACTGAGAATATGTTATCTGCTGTAGTTCACTAGGTAACAGAGAATCTTTTATATGTTCTTGTTCACTGGATAACGAAGAATCCGTTTTTCATTCATGTTTATTGCATAACAAAATATGTTCTCTGCCTTAATTCACCAAATAGTAGAGAACAAATAGGCTCTTTGTGCTTCTTTATTGGATGGCCGAAAATCTATTCATTCTTTTTCTTTGGATAACTGAGAATATGTTCTGCATTGTTGTTCTTCGGTTAGTGAAGAATCTTTTCTCCGTTTTTGTTATTTGCATGACGGGCAATCTGTTATCCGTTCTTATTATGTAGATAACGAAGAATTTGTTCTACGTTCTTGTTCATTGGATCACGACAGCGTATGGACTATGTTCCATGAATCGATAACGGATGCCTTCTCCTTGTTGAAATATTTACGGATGAGTTCTATCCTATCAATAGATAACTCAGGCATTTTCTCGGAAGAAAGGAGACTATGGTGGCCTTCTCTTTAAGTAATATCACTGTTTCCTTTCGTCTGTCTTGCTGTTTGACTTCTTTAACATGAGTGCAACTGCGAGGCTCTCCCTTGTTGCATCTGGGCATTGAATGGCCTCCCGGGATTCAGAGCTATAGTAATTTTTTTTAAGTGAGGCTGATTTGCACCGATTCACAGGGGTGCCCTTTTAGCTCGGGAAAGTTTCCTGATCGCTGATTGGTTAGAATTATCTTGTCCAACCAATCAGCGAGCAGGAAAATTTTCCGAGCTAAAGGGGCACCGCTGCGAGTCGGTGCAAATCTACCTCGCTAAAAAAATTGACAATATGTTATGTGTGCCAGATTCATAAAAAAATGAACTAACAGAAGCTCCTTCTATTATTAAATCACTGCGCCTTGCTTCATCGTACGAGAACTGAATAATTCTCTTTCAAACATGTTTCCTGTTAAACCGAAGAGCTTTTTTTCTAATAAGTTTCCTGGAATAACGAAAAACTGATGTGTTCTCGCAGATGAGATACAGGTTACCCTCTGCTCTGTCTCTCTGATTAAAATGGAACCTACTGATTACTTTCGCCTCCAAACTTTCGCTTGTTTTAATTAAACGTAACCCTGTTTTAACCTCGCAGCCATTATTGAAAATGAAATGCACCGCTCTTTTTTTTCCCCCTTTTCATTATTCTGTTCTTGTTTCTTCATTTTGATTATTTTATGGTTCCAGGTACCAATGCTTTTACCGGCTTATGTGCCCCATCAAGGCCCAATACCTATATAGGATCTGTTAAAAGATTCCAGTAAAACTTATTGTTTTAGAGAGCAAGAGGCTTGAAACAACTTCACTCAACCATCCCATTTCTTCCGGGTTGATGAGTGGCGTTTGTGTTTACATATTCGTAGCAGAATTTTCTTTGTTTTTTGCTTATTTCCTTTTTCCTTTTGAGTTGTATGATTCACACTTTATTGTTAGGGACTCATTTAGAGTAAAGAGAAAGGGTGAAAGTTAAATATATTCCCAGAACAACGGTGTTCGTATTGAGAAGTACACGTTACGTTAATCATAATTTATATATTAATATACTGTACAATGTACACATACACTTACACACACACACACA
>NC_090766.1:22093959-22098987 GCF_036898095.1 Palaemon carinicauda
TAGTATGGTCCCCCAGACTAAAACAATTTGCTGATCATGGTGATACACAAACCCTTTCACCTCACCTATATGCAAATGTGTGTCTATATACATATATATATATGAAGTGTATATAAGTATATATGCATACACATCATATGCATGTGTGTTCTCTTGTGTGTAATGATGAAAAAATCGTCTATGAATAAAACTAGGGAGAAAGGAAGAGTGTAAAATGGCTGTATGTTTTCTATTAATTTTATAACCATACAGTGGATATGCATTTCAAAATACATATTATTAGCGTTCATTTTATTATTATTATTATTACCTCCGCCAGGAGGTTATGTTTTCGGTTCGGTTTGTTTGTTTGTTTGTTTGTTTGTTTGTTTGTTTCTCTGTTTGTCTGTCTGTCTGTGGACAACGTAGAGGCCACATTTCTACACGGAATCACTTCAAACTTGGCCAAGTAGTTCCCCAATGTGTATGGAAGAACTGATTAAATTTTGGTCAAGGTCACCCCAAGGTCAAGGTCACAGGGGTCACTGGTGTCACTATGACATAAGTGGCCATATCAAGAGACAGAAATAAAGCACTGACTTTTGCATAAGCCAACAGGGAAGTCCTAGTCCAGGCGCAACCCATGGGTGATGTTCAAATTTATAAAGGTCAAAGGTCAAGGTCATATTGGTGCATTATATCAATGTCATATTAAGTATCAGTGGCAAATGAACAAAGATCACTTGAAGGTCAAAAGTCAAGCAGGTCACTTGAAGGTCAAGGTCACGTGAAGGTCAAGGTCACGTGAAGGTCAAGGTCACCTGAAGGTCAAGGTCACGTGAAGGTCAAGTACATTTGAAGATCAAGGTCACTTGAAGCCAAGGTCATGTGAAGGTCAAGGTCACGTGAAGGTCAAGGTCACTTGAAGGTCACGTGAAGGTCAAGGTCATGTGAAGGTCGAAGTCACATCAATTCATGATTCTAGGACATATGGCGCTCTAGGTCACCTTGGCGGAGGTATGTCCTCTACGAGGACCATGTCCGCGTTCAGGACTTGCTCACTTGTTATTATTATTATTATTATTATTATTATTATTATTATTATTATTATTATTATTATTATTGGGACAAGACACTACTCGAAAAGGGATGTTTTTTCAGAACTCCTTCGTCTCAAATATCGGGGGAATTGCACACATACACACACAAACACACTCAAGCACACACACACACTTATATGTACAATATACTATATATATATATATATATATATAGATAGATAGATAGATAGATAGATTAGATAATTTTTTAACGTCAAACTGTTTGTACATATTCATTCACGGGCAATTGTTTATAAGCACATGGATGAATTAGAGCGCATGCGCCCTAAACATCAACCACGTAATTAAATAAAAAGAACAATGGCCGTTCAGAAAATGAGTATAATTTTGTTTTCATCAAATACGCTGTCAATCTTTGTTCGGCGTATTCAAATACAATGGCGTATGATATTTATTTTATGGAACTGAACGCATGATGGGAACTCTTACAGCGCATATAACATTTACACATTCGTTGCCAACATTCGAGTACAAGCAGTTGTTGACATTAATACATTTCTATGTACTTGAAAATGTATTGATTTGGAGATATGATAGTTGCTGATGCATATTTCAAATGATTGTTATTTACAGTGCCAACAGTCATCATCTGCATGAATGTTTGTGCATTTGTTGCTTGAGGGGAAACAAAATGGAAAAAATAATAAACATTATTTCTATAATTGGGATGAGGTGATCAGAATCCCAATTCCCTCTCTCCTTCCCTCTCCTTCTCCCTCCCCCCCTTCTCTTCCTTCCTCCCTTGTCTCCCCTCATTCCTCTCTCCATTTCCAGTCGAACATGCTTTGAATAGAAACTAACGCCTTGTGAAAAAAAAATATATGTATAGCATACGTGTGTATTTATATATATATATATATATATATATACACAGTATATATGCGTAAAATCACAGTGAAACGTGATGCTCAGATGCCAAAGAGCCTCAGGAAAAATTAAAAGATGAAATATAAGATTAAGTTCTGACTAGTTTCGTGTTAATTCTTCGGAGGAATGATATGAAATAAATAGTCAGGACTTCATTTTATATTTTATCTTCATTTTCTTTGTTGTTTTGCATATATATATATATATATATATATATAGTGTTTTTAAGCGTATTTTCTCCTCAAAAATGCTAAAAGAAGAAACAAAAGGAAATCTAGCATGTCAGTATATCTCGACTAATATTCATTTTCCATCGTACAATGGGTAGAATATAGCGATTTGATAATTTAGGCCTCATTTGTATGATTCCATTTTGCAAATACGGTACGATACTATATATATATATATGTATATATATATATATATATACATATATATACATATATATATATATATATATATGTGTGTGTGTGCGTGTTTGTGTGTGTGCGTGCGTGTGGAAATCACTACAGCTGACACGTGATGAGAAATAAAATATGTTTATAGCCACGAATAAAAAAGTTAAAAAACTTTACTTTTTGGGTGGCTATAATACACACCCATACTCATGTAAATATATATATATATATATATATATGTGTGTGTGTGTGTGTATGTGTGTGTGTGTGTCTGTTTCTGTTTGTGTGTGTGTATGCGTGTCAGTGGTGTAAAAACACTGCTGATATGGATAATTTTTGTTTCGGTATATATATACACACATACACACATCTATATATAAATTTATATATATATATATATATATATATACATATACATATATATATATATATATATATTACTGTAATAACGGAGAAGCAAAAGAATTGAACTTTACTATTGAAACCGCCTCGTTTAAAGGGAACTCAGCAGAGGAGTTGACCTTTTCAGTATATTATATCCATAGTTGAAATAGGATTTGTATTAATTCCTTTATGAAATGTTTTCTTGCTGATATCAGTAGCTATATATGGGTTTCATTAAATGGTTATTTTCCATTTCTTTTTTGACATATTCCAAACCTAATTGAATGGATTATTTTATGACAATTCTGATCTTTTTTTTCTTTCATCTTTTTAGTTTATAGCTCGTGTGCTTTTTCAGAGTGGCCGCTATTTGCATTTAAATGTTACGCTTAAAAGAACGATTGGTATTAAGAATTGTTCTTGAAAGAACGATTGTTTTAATAATTGTTCCTAAAAGAAGTATTTTTTAAGAATTGTTCTTGAACGATATTTTTAAGAATTATTCATAGAGGACAATTTTTTTTAAGAATTGTTCTTAAAAGAGCGATTGTTTTTAAGAATTGTTCTTAAAAGAGCGATTGTTTTTAAGAATTGTTCTTAAAAGAACTTATTTTTAGGAATGTTTCTTAAAAGAACGATTTTTTTTAAGAAGAAATATTATTTTTTAACAATTTCTCTTAAAAGAACGATTTCTTAAAAAATTGTTCATAGAGGACAATTGTTTTTAAGAATTGTTCTTAAAAGAACGATTTTTTTTTAAGAATTGTTCATAGAGGACATTTGTTTTTAAGAATTGTTCTTAAAAGAACGATTGTTTTTAAGATTTGTTCTTAAAAGAACGATTGTTTGTAAGAATTGTTCATAGAGGACATTTGTTTTTAAGAATTGTTCTTAAAAGAACGATTGTTTTTAAGATTTGTTCTTAAAAGAACGATTATTGTTTAAGAATTGTTCTTAAAAGAAAGATTGAATTTGAGAATTGTTCTTAAAAGAAAATAACGATTGTTTCTAAGAATTGTTCTTAAAATAACGATTGTATTAAAAAAAAATTCAAGTAAATATAATCTATTTTTATTTTAACCTATTCAGTGCCTATAATTAAATTTGGTCTGGTGTAATTGCGTATCATTATAAAAGGGATTAATTTGATCCTCTTGAGAATTGGTATAATTCTGTTTAAACCGTTTTAATTCTGAGGAAATTGCTGTTAATCTGAAAGGTGGTTTCTAATTGCGAAATTATGATACATCCTTTGGGAAATTTAGATTTTTGTTATGTAATACCTGTTACTTACGCTGCTGATTATAGACCTTGCTTCAGGAAATAATTATATTATGATATGGACGTTTGATTCTTGTTAAAGCAAAGCGAATGAATTCACATTATTATTATTATTATTATTATTACTACTACTACTACTACTACTACTACTACTACTACTACTACTACTACTACTACTACTACTAGGTAAGCTACAACCCTAGTTGGAAAAGCAGGATGTCATAAGCCCAAGGGCTCCAACAAGGAAAATAGCCCATTATGATATGGACGTTTGATTCTTGTTAAAGCAAAGCGAATGAATTCACATTATTATTATTATTATTAATATTATTATTATTATTATTATTATCATTATTACTACTACTACTACTACTACTACTACTACTACTACTACTACTACTAGCTAAGCTACAACCCTAGTTGGAAAAGCAGGATGTCATAAGCCCAAGGACTCCAACAAGGAAAATAGCCCATTATGATATGGACGTTTGATTCTTGTTAAAGCAAAGCGAATGAATTCACATTATTATTATTATTATTAATATTATTATTATTATTATTATCATTATTACTACTACTACTACTACTACTACTACTACTACTACTACTACTACTACTACTACTACTACTACTACTACTACTACTAGCTAAGCTACAACCCTAGTTGGAAAAGCAGGATGTCATAAGCCCAAGGGCTCCAACAGGGAAAATTGCCCAGTGAGGAAAGGAAGTAAGGAAATAATAAGTAATGAACAATTGAAATTAGATATTTTAAGAACAGTGACAACATTGAAATAAATCTTTCATATGTAGATTATAAAAACTTAAAAAAACAAGAGGAATAGAAATAAGATAAAATAGTGTGCCCAAGTGTACCCTTGAGCATTTAACTTAAGTCTAAAAACTAAATGACTTTTAGAACCCCCCCCCCTCTCTCTCTCTCTCTCTCTCTCTCTCTCTCTCTCTCTTTCTCTCTCAATAACTTTGTTCTCCCACCG
>NC_090766.1:22106987-22111987 GCF_036898095.1 Palaemon carinicauda
TGGTCTTTTCACCCATATTTTTGCTATTTTTTCTGAAATCTGGTTTTGTATGTAAGCTAGGTTCATCTGACAACAACAACAACAACAACAACAAACAACAACAACAATTATTATTATTATTATTATTATTATTATTTTATTATATAATAATAATAATAATAAGAATAATAATAATAATAATAATAATAATAATAATAATAATAATAATATTGCATTGCCCTCCAAGTATTTGGACAAATTAATAGTGTCCTTTTTCTTTTGGTAATAAGTCCTTGCTTATCCATGGTAGATAGATTAAAGATATCCTTGACGGGCAAGTACATACGCAAGCCAGCACACACACACACTAATATAAATATACATATATATATATATTTATATATAATATTATATATATATATTATCATATATATATATATATATATATATATAGTGTGGTGTGTGTGTGTGTGTGTGTGTGTGTCTGTGTGTAATATATAGTATATTATATATATATATATATATATATATATATATATATATATATATATATATATATCTTGAAAAGGTTCCACAATGATGTAAGACGTGTTTGAAATCTTGGTGTATATTTTTAGATATTACAAAAAACGTTTAGAGCTTCCGTCCATCATCTGTGGACTTGGTCACTATTCTTAGTGACCAAGTCCACAGATGATGGACGGAAGCTCTAAACGTTTTTTGTAATATCTAAAAATATACACCAAGTTTTCAAACACGTCTTACATCATTGTGGAACCTTTTCAAGATAACAAGGAAGTACGACATTGTGCTTGTTTGCACCATATATATATATATATATATATATATATATATATATATATATATATATATATATATATATATGTGTGTGTGTGTGTGTGTGTGTGTGTGTGTGTGTGTGTGTGTGTGTGTGTGTGTGTATTCATTTATATGTATAAATACATATATTTTCATCAGAAGTAACTGCCATAGCAATGTCAACAAGGTTTCATTAGGAGTCCTCTCAGTTACGTTCTCTCTTCAGATTCTCCTGCGTAAACCTTTAGTTACAGAAACAATTGTTTGTCACTATCGTTATTTCTATCACTGCACTGTTTCTACATTACTGTCTTTATCAAATTATTACTGATTTACGTTGGTTTTTCGTTCGCATTTGCATGAACGGGTTTAGCTAATGTTACGATTGATTTGATTTAACTATTTTAAATGTAATAAGAAAAGAAAAAATAATGAAGGATCATTTAAGATATTTAGAAAATTGTTTTTGAAGATAGTAAAGATAAAATCACTGAGCTTGTGCTGAAATATATCCACATATATTCAAACGAACATAGGCGGAAACATGGACATAGTTATTATCAAAGAACACCCATTGTGCAGGTTAGGAATTCATGGGTCAAGCACGGGCGCCACTGCTCCTTGGGCGTCTCTGAGACGTGAAGCTCCTGCCGAAGTGCACATGATATCATATACAGAAGGTCACCCCACTCCATCACTTTCCACTTTACAGCCAGTCCGCTTTCTCCTTGATGGGAGTGTGTAATTAGTCCCGTTGAATATTCAAAGTTGGCCTTTGGAGAACGATGCTTACAGCTTCAGCTATTAGGAGCCTCTCGTAGTTGCTCTCCCCGCGAGCGATCTGGGTTCCTTCAATTAGTTCTTCGAGGGTGGGGCTACGATCGTGGATATCTGTGTGATGTTGGTGTACGGTCCGCTGAACTATTCGGTCCGCTGAACTATTCGGGCTACCGTACGTCAGAATGGTTAAAGGTTTCTGGTTTCAGTTCCTGTTTCATCAGAATAAATGCTCACGAGAACGTCAGCTGGGTAAGCCCAACTCCCAGCTGTGGTGCCCAACCACAGCTGTGGCCTCCCTAGTAAACAGCTTCAACTCACAGTCCCGGGCTGGGATCGATCTGCTGCTATGTGAATGCTAGGCGAACATGTTACCGCTGTACTAACCAGGAGTGTCTGATGCATACTTTTCTCTGAGATTTAATAGATGAAACAGCTGTTGGGAAAAGTTAAATAAATGGAGCACCACATAAATAAATTCCGTGTTTTCCAGCAAAATTGTTGCCTTAGAGAAAATAATAGGTACAGACAGCTAGAAAAATATTGTTTTTAAAATGATTGATGCCACAAGGGCTTTACCATTTAGTCACTGTGATTATATATATATATATATATATATATATATATATATATATATATATATATATATATATGTGTGTGTGTGTGTGTGTTTGTTTGTGTATGTGCGTGTGCTTACTAAATTGCTTGCCTATCAGCCATGTTCATCTTTTAACTATGTACGTATGTGCCGTGATTGTTTAAATATGTAAACACAATTTGGAGGCAAGACTTCTAAAAGATACTCCAGATCGATAGCCCGCAATGATATCATGTCTAAACACTGTCAACAAAGGTTGGCGATAATCCGCCCTGTTTCCCCATTTATAGCGAAGAGAGTGCACGAGACTTCCTTTGTCAAAACCGTTGATTAAAATCTCCAAACGCTCCACATCCACCGTAATCCAATAAGGAAAGCCGACAGACAATGGGGATAAAGCACGAGAGATTCTAAAGGTGAGACTCCCTTTGTCCTAGAAGGCCCAGGTAAACCTAAAGGTGATTGTCATCGTATGCCCTTGTTGCCCTGAATGAGGAGACGCATATGAAATAGCGAACTGGCGGTTTTGTGGCCAATCCCACGCCATCTCGGGTCTGCTGCCGACAATTTTCCTCGCCCAAGGCTCAAAATAGACCTTGTTAGCTGGCCTGGGACGACCTTATGCTTCGGTGAGTCCTTCACAGGGCTGTCTTTTATCTCGGGAGGTTGTAAAGTTGAAAATCTGCGATATCATCCCTGATTATTAGCCTTATAAGAGACTACGGTCGAAGTTATCCTTGTCACCGGCTATATCAAATAAATATTATTTTCTTACACTTTATCTCACCCTTTTTTCGCAATTAAAGTATAGGTTTAGAAAGTAAATCTCTCTCTCTCTCTCTCTCTCTCTCTCTCTCTCTCTCTCTCTCTCTCTCTCTCTCTCTCTCTCTCTCTCTCTCGGTTAACAGACCCAACCCATGGCATTGTATTAGGAGCTTCGAGATTATTATTATTATTATTATTAGCCAAGCTACAACCCTAGTTGGAAAAGCAAGATGCTATAAGCCCAAGGGCTCCAATAGGGAAAAATAGCTCAGTGAGTAAAGGAAATAAGGAAATAAATAAATGATGAGAATAAATTAACAATAAATCATTCTAAAAAACAGTAACAAAGTCAAAACAGATATGTCCTATATAAACTATTAACAACGTGAAAAACAGATATGTCATATATACAGTATACTATAATAAGACTCATGTCAGCCTGGTCAACATATAAACATTTGCTCCAACTTTGAACTTTTGAAGTTCTACTGATTCAACTACCCGATTAGGAAGATCATTCCACAACTTGGTAACGGCTGGAATAAAACTTCTAGAATACTGTGTAGTATTTAGCCTCATGATGGAGAAGGCCTGGCTATTAGAATTAACTGCCTGCCTAGTATTACGAACTGGATAGAATTGTCCAGGGAGATCTGAATGTAAAGGATGGTCAGAATAATGAAAAATCTTATGCAACATGCATAATGAACTGATTGAACGACGGTGCCAAAGATTAATATCTAGATCAGGAATAAAAAATTTATTAGACCGTAAGTTTCTGTTCAACAAAATAAGATGAGAATCAGCAGCTGAAGATCAGACAGGAGAATAATACTCAAAACAAAGTAGAATGAAAGAATTAAAACACTTCTTCAGAATAGATTGACTACCGAAACTCTTGTAAGACTTTCTCAATAAGCAAATTTTTTTTTGCAATTGAAGAAGACACAGACCTAATGTGTTTCTCAAAAGTAAATTTGCTGTCGAGAATAACACCTAAAATTTTAAAAGTCATACAAATTTTAAAAAAACATTATCAATACTGAGCTCCGGATTTTGAGGAGTCACCGTCCTTGACCTACTTACAATCTTACTTTGAGTTTTATTAGGATTGAACTTCATATCCCATAATTTGCACCATGCACTAATTTTAGCTGAATCTCTATTAAGGGATTCAGCAACCCCAGATCTACATTCAGGGGAATTGATGCAAAGAGAGTAGCATCATCTGCATATGCAACAAGCTTGTTTTCTAGGCCAACCCACATGTCATGTGTATATAGTATGAAAAGTAATGGGCCAAGAACACTACCCTGTGGAACACCGGATATCACATTCCTATACTCCCTATGGTGCTCATCAACAACAACTCTCTGAGATCTATTACTTAAAAAATCAATAATAATGCCAAGAAACGACCCACCCGCTCCCAACTGTTTGAGGATGAAAACAAGGGCCTCATGATTAATACGGTCAAAGGCAGCACTAAAATCAAGGCCAATCATACGAACTTCCTGACCACAATCAAGGGATTTTTGTACAGCATTGGAGATTGTAAGAAGGGCATCACATGCTCCAAGGCCTTTACGAAAACCAAATTGCAAACTAGGGAATAGATGATTACCTTCAGCAAACCTATTAAGACGTTTTGCCAAAAGACGTTCAGAAACTTTAGATAATATGGGAATTATGGAAATTGGGCGGTAATCAGTGGGACTTGAGCTACCACAAACACATTTACATAGAGGAGTAACATTACCAATTCTCCAACAAGTGCTAAAAGCTCCTTTTCTCTCTAACTTACGCAAAATAACAGATAATTTTGGAGCTAAGAAATCTGCTGTCTTTATAAAAAACAAAGGAAAAATACCATTTGGGTCTACACCTCCATAAGCATCAAGGTCCATCAACAGAGCTTTAATCTCACGAGATCGAAAATCTAAACTAGTTTGTTTAGCCTCAGGAAAACACGAATAAGGAAGTTCAAGTTTTTCATTACTGTGTTTACTGTCAAAAACATCAGCCAACAGGGCTGTCTTTTCCTTTGGACAGTGAGTGACAG
>NC_090766.1:22116987-22119487 GCF_036898095.1 Palaemon carinicauda
TTACTGTGTTTAGCCTCACCTATGACCTATGGCATCTCCCTACCCTATCTGTTTGGTTACTCGCCGCGGAGTTAAGGGATGACAGGGTGCATTTTTTCGGAGCAAGGTGTGCCAGGGACTCCTGTGTTGTGGTGGCCTATTGGAAACATCCTTGCCTGGTGGAAGCCTATAGGTCTACCTGCTAAGTCATCAGCAGCTATTGCCTGGCCCTCTCTAGTTTTAGCTGGGATGGAGAGGGGCCTTGGGTGCTGATCATATTTATATATGGTCAGTCTCTAGAGCATTGTCCTACTTGCTAGGGCATGTCACTGTTCCTTGCCTTTGTCATTCATGAGTTGCCTTAACCTTTAAAGTGTAAACTATATATGGAATAAAAACTAGCAATATTGATACTCATTAAAATACGAAATTGAAAATAAAATCAACAATAGCAAAATTGATAAGAATCAATGAGAATGATGAAACCTCGAAATAACTTATTCATTGGAGCTTGAATCACTATCCAATCTGTCTGTAAAACTTCTGGTACCCATCTGCTCGTCTGGGCCTTTGATGGAAATGTATGGAAGGGCTTTTATTTCTTAATGAATGGTGTTGCATTAGATGAAAGGTGTATGTTAAAAGGTGGCTTGTTACTAATATTAGTTCCTCTTTTCTTTCAGGTAAGGGTCTTTTGAAAATACCTGTTGACGGCGATGTTAATTTATGGATGAAGTCCGTTTGGCTGGTAATGTATAATTATGTAGTGGTATTTTTACTTGTCTTTTTTATTGTTTATTGCTCTTGCATCGAACAACAATCATTAGAATCAAATTAGAATTGCTCTCTCTCCTCTCTCTCTCTCTCTCTCTCTCTCTCTCTCTCTCTCTCTCTCTCTCTCTCTCTCTCTCTCTCTCAATACGTATGCACACACAAACTCAAAACAAACATTGTATATATATATATATATATATATATATATATATATATATATACATATATATATATATATATATATATATATATATATATATATATATACATATATATATATATACATATATATATATATATATATATAAATATAAATATACTGTGCGTTTTACATATATGTGTGTTTATATATATTTATATATATATATATTTTATATATATACATATATACTGTATATTTGTGTATATATATATATATATATATATATATATATATATATATATATATATTGCAAGTATGTGCGTTTTGGGGAAAATTTTCTTATATAAATTTAGAGAAAATTCATAAAGAAACTTCACATAACATCCCAAAAATATTAAGTTCTTGTATGACAAATATTCCTTGTATCAAACGAATGATATTCATTTATTATTGCAATCTCCTTCCATCACGTCCACTTAACTTTTGGAGTTCTTTTCTTCTTCTGTGCTCCAGTCATGGTCCCTACACCCTCAGAAAACTTGTTCCCCATTGCATTAATTATGCAAGAAAAGGTTGGAACTCGCTTCGGAATTTGGCCTCGCCCTTGTAATGTGCAGATGTGGAAGTTAGGGGCGAAGTTTTAAGTGTACTTCGGGAAGTTTGGAAATTCTTCTGTTGGTTTTCGAAAGGATAAAAAGGAAACGAAAACCTGACCTCTTTCCCTAGATATTTGTGTGCGTTCTCTCTCTCTCTCTCTCTCTCTCTCTCTCTCTCTCTCTCTCTCTCTCTCTCTCTCTCTCTTAAATTCTTCAGTTGGTTTTTGGATGGATAAAAAGGAAAAAAAAAACGCAACGTCTCTCCCTAGATATTTGTGTGTTTTCTCTCTCTCTCTCTCTCTCTCTCTCTCTCTCTCTCTCTCTCTCTCTCTCTCTCTCTCTCTCTCTCTCTCTCTCCTTAATGGAGACTTTAATGAGTAGAATCAACAGTTCTAAAGAGGGTCTTTGAGGTCTCCGACTCTTGTTTGTAAAACCTTTTATTTTAGTTGTTTTTTTTCCCTGGTTTTTACTTCATTTTACGGTTTTTACTTCATTTTACTTCATCTCTCATTATTGATAATGAGACCGAAGTTGGTCCTCAAATGCTCTCTGTAATTGTTTTGATATATTTACACTAAATAAGGGTGTATTTTTCATTTTAATTCTACAGAAATATTTTGAAAATATCCAATCTATTTAATTCAGGGGTTTGTATTTATTTACAGTATTCTTCTTTTCTATAATTAACTTTTTCGTTGATAATGCTGATAAATCATTTTTTATCCGGATCTAGATGTTAATATCTGCCACAGTCGTTCAATTAGTTCTTTGTTCATATTGCAGAAGATTTGTCATAATACTGACCATCCTTTACATTAAGATTTTCCTAGACTCGTAACCGTCTTACTTTCTGCATCCTAAGGCTTATTACTACATAGTATTCTAAAAGTTTTATTCCAGCTGTGACCAGACTGTGGAATGATCTCCATCATTTATTGGTTGAATCAGTGGAACTTCAGCAGATCAAACTTGTTGCAAATATTTTTCTGTTGAACAGGCTGACATAATG
>NC_090766.1:22126987-22129487 GCF_036898095.1 Palaemon carinicauda
TAGTGACCTAATATGTAGGTTACTGAATACAGCAAATTCCCTGATACGCTTCATTACAGCAAGAATAGATTGCGTATTGATTACGCATAGCACAAAGCTCTTAAGTCATTATTAGTTTGTTATGGTGGATATAATGAACGTAAGGGTTATTTTTACCTTCGTTGTAGTCAATGTTGGAGTCTTATGGACATCTCGTGTTAGTTTTTACCTCAGTATGAAAACGTGTTTTGTGTTTTACAACTGGTTGTAAGTTCTCGGTTTGACATGGCAACCCAAATTGGTGACGTATTTTCAAGACATAAATGCAATTCAGCCTTGAAACCAGGTAGAGAAAAAAAACAATTGGAGGGTAACATATTCTTATAAAAGTTAATTTTGGGGGAAACATATTCTTATAAAAGTTAATTTTGGGGAGGAAATATATTCTTTTAAAATTTACTTTTGGTGAGGAATCATATTCTTATAAAAGTTTATTTTGGTGAGGAAATATATTCTTATGAAAATTATTTTCGGTGAAGAATCATATTCTGGTGAAAGTTATGTTTGGTGAGGAAATATATTCTTATAAAAGTAAATTTTGGTGTGGAAACATTCGCATAACAGTTATTTTTGGTGAAGAAACATATTGTAATAAAAGTAATTTTTGGTGAGGAAAATATATCTTCAAATGTTAGTAACTCGTTTTACATCATAAGTAATGTTATCGTCATTCTTTTTTTTTTTTTTTTAAGCCACAATTCGAAGCCCTCGTTTTCGATTCTTATAACATTCCCACTATTAAAAGACGAATTTCTGTACCATTTCATGTCTTTTAATAATGAAAATTATATAAACAATCATACTGGGGGATTGAAAGTAATTCATCAATTCCAGTAATAGATTATTAGTTAATTATTTGGTAGACAAACTCGGAAATGCTCTAATCACAAGTTGCCGATTTAATTTCAAAATTACAATGTAATTTGCAAATTGGTTCAATTATATTAGTTTTAAATAGTTTCCCGGTTTTCGTTACTTAGTGAAATAGTCGTTAACTTCTTGTCAGTTTTTCCCAAGTTCAATCCCCGGCCCACGCTCAAGATTTATTTATTTTGTGCTAAAACATAAACTTACTGTTCATGTGAGCTAAGTAAGGCTGGTGGAGTTATGTTTTGTCCAGTTATTTATGTGCTTAGTTAGTTATCAAAAGTCACTCTCTGGTTCCCTAGGTCCTTGGGTGGGTCGAGGAGATTGTGCTCCAGATGAATTTTCCATCTCTTGCCTCTGCCTCTCATGATTTACCATTAAACCTTTAATACTAATTAATTATTTATATAAGCGTGTGAGCACCAACTATAATATTAACAGTGATGGGCATTGTAATAGTGATAGAAATTATGTATTTATTTCTTCCTTTCCACTATTTCACTTGCTTCTCATATTAAGGATCTTCATAGTAATGGCATAATAAATATTATATTTACTATCATTGTGATTATTCGTAGCAGCAGTAGTGAATATAGATAACTCAAAATTATAATTTTATTCATACTTTTCTACCATTTCACCAACCTAACCTAACGTAATCTAATAACCTAATATATGTGAAATTTATTATCATTATAGATATTCTTACCATTAAAAGTAAATAGAGATATCTTAAAATGATTACAAACCTTACCCCAAAAGGGAAAATATAGCCTAATTTACCGACATTAGTTAAAAGAAAGTAATTAGTCAGACTAATTAGGGTAAGAGGTCGAGATGAGAAGAGGAGAGAGAATATTTGAAATGAGCTTAATCATTTCTAAATGGAGACATTTCGAGAAATCTCCTGAAATTCTCAGCCGGTGAGATTATTCTCAAAAGAGTAATTAAGGAAGAGCTCCCCGTGTATGTACATACATACATACACACATACACAAACACACACACATCCATATATATATATATATATATATATATATATATATATATATATATATATATCCCTGGGGATATCCTAACATGGTGAAAGGGATTGTGTATCGCCATGATCAGCAAAGCTGTACAGTAGTAGTTAGTGCTAGCCCATACTAGGTTGGTTTGTTATGAGCTATCAGAGTAAAAGTCTCCACCATCACCAATCCGCCAATGTGATGATGAAAATGCCCAAAGGGCATATCTGAGGTTTTTGTTCTGCAGTGAACTGGAAATGGCTGCATTTGTTGTTATTGTTGTTATATATATATATATATATATATATATATATATATATATATATATATATATATATATATATATATATATATATAAGTGTGTGTGTGTGTTATTGCATGGCAGAAAGGAAGAAACATTGTTGGTTAAGAAAAAAAAATGTGATTATGTATGTCTAAAAGAATTTAGTTTAAGATTCAATTATATAATATTTTCAGCTTTGAATAAAGTATTAGATGACGTTTACAGTATATTTATGGATATTCAATATCATCATAAGTTATGTGAACGTATAAGAATTTAATAAGTAATTTTTTAACCTATA
>NC_090766.1:22134487-22139854 GCF_036898095.1 Palaemon carinicauda
CAAGTCATGGGGATGATGAAAACTATAATGGGTGAAGGTGCAGTCGGAGGAGTGTCCTCAGCTTCGGGTAATGGGTTGGTAGTGAAAGAGAAGGTTAAGGTAGGTGATAATGGGAAAGGAAGTGATAGTGATAGTAGTAATAGTGATGGTGATATTGAAGATAAGGGAATTAGGCATAGTAAGGATGAACAGAAAGGGGAGAGGAAAGATGAAAGGAAAGGTAAAAGTGATGTGAAGAAAGAGAAGAAAAAGTATCAGGCTGATAGCAAGGACGATCGTGAATGGGTGAAAGTGGTAAGTAAGAAAAAGGGTAAGAAGGGAATGGTTAAGGATAGGAATTTAAGTGTGGAAGTGGATTCATTATATTCGAATGAGGAAGAAGGTAACAAGGGAGTAGACAGTGATGATAGCAGTGAGAATGAACGTGATGTGTGTAAGACTGTGTTTATGAGAGAGGTACCTCGGTGTGAAAGGTTCAATGAGCATAGCAGTAGGGATGTAAATGATTTTTTCAAGGAGTATGAGAGGTATTGTCAGGATAAGTATGGTGATAGTAAAAGAGTTTGGGCTAGGGAGTTAGGAGAATATTTGACTGGGTATTTGTTGACGATGTATGGAGTGATAATGAGTGTAGGGGACGTTGATTATGAAAGTGTGAAAACGAGAATAATTGAGCAGGTAAAACGTATGAAAGGGAGTGTTAAGTATAAGCGTAAAAATGATTTTGATGAGGCAAGGATGAATGCAGGAGAAGCTATATCAATGTACGTATGTAGGTTGGAAACTTTAGCTAGGAAGAAGTATGGGGATGAAGGTATAAATGAGAATAAGGAGTTAATGAGGAAGTTTTTGGCAACAGTACCTGAGAATGTGTGTGAATTTATTAATTTGAAACGCAAAGAGAAAATGAGGTGGACGCAAGAGAGATTGACATGGGATGATATACTAGAGATAGTTGAGGATTATGAGTTAGATAGGTGCATGAAAGAAAGTAAATCTGTGAGTGTAAGAACTGGAATGGAAGAAAGTGTAATAGAATTTGGTAGTTATAAGGACGCAATTTTGAGAGGACCAATGAGGGTAGCTGATAATGTAGTAGATAGGAGTGTTAGGGCGAGTAATGTGGGAATACCTGTAAGGACAAATGAAGGGTTTAGGCAAGGGAATCAGGTTTGGAGGGATAGGAGTGCTAGTGCGCCGCAAGATAGGTCAGATAGCCGTGTCCGTGATGAAAAGTGTTATAGGTGTGGGAAAGTAGGTCATAAGAAGAATGAATGCAGATGGGCTCTAGGTGCTTGTTTTGGATGTGGTGAGGTAGGGCATAGAATTAGTGAGTGCAAGAAAGAGAAAGAGGTTAAGTGTTTTCGGTGTGGTATGATTGGGCATGTGGCGAGTGGATGTCGTAGTAATCGTATGAATGTGATTTGTGGTAATTGTGGTAAGGATGGTCATTATGCTAGAATGTGCAAGGAGCCGCGGGGTAAGTGTACTGAATGTGGTGCAGATGGGCATGTAGCTAGAGTATGTAGGAAGAAGGGAGTAAGTCAGCCAGGATGTTCGGGAAACTAGAGTGTAAGAGGGTTCAGCTGGGTGAGTCCTCCTGTGTGTGTGGAAGGAATAGGATCAATGTTTGTGAGAATGGGATGAATAATTGGTTAGAAATGAGCAAGTATGAATCTAGTATGCATGAAAAGTTAGGGCTGGAAAATAAACAATTAGTGTTAGTTGAATATAGGAAAAAGAGGCGTTTGAAAGTTTTAAGTGAGGAGAAAGTGCAAGGGAAATTTATAGGTATAGGTAAGAATACGAATAAGTATGACAAGGGTGTAAATGTACAAGTGAGTGTGGAGGATAAATGTATTAATACTGATGAAACGTGGGTGAGTATGAATGATACTTATAGTGTGTGTGGCTTTTCGTTGGATGATGTAAAAGAAAAAATGAATAACGCAAGAATGAGAGACAGGAGAATGATTAGTAGTATGAATGAATCTTTTGCTAAAGTTGAGAATGTTTTTGATGAAATGGATGAACTGTTTACAGAAATGAGTGTAATTATAGGGCCAGATGAGAACGAGGTAGATATGATTGTACATGATATATTAGATGATAGGGATTTAGATAGGAATAGTGTTAATGTAGCTAATGATTGTGATAAGGAAGAAGTGAATGAGAGAGTATATGGAGGCCCAGTTACTCGGAGTAGAGGTCCCGTTCCCGACTGCGACTGGGTTATGAAAAAAATAATGTAAGTGTTGTGTGAGAAGGATTTGGCAAAGTAAGGGGGGAGGAATGTGGAGGATTTATTTTTGCTTTATTTTATTTTTGTTTTTGCCAAATCCTGAGAGAGAGAGAGAGAGAGAGAGAGAGAGAGAGAGAGAGAGAGAGAGAGAGAGAGAGAGAGAGAGAGATTGTGTTAGCGAGCGAAAGTAGTTAGGTTAACGATCGTTTGTGGTGAGAAAGACTGTTGGTATAAATGAGATTGTTTGTTTACATGTTTTAGTTAGGTTACGACAGTGGTGAATGTTTCGGAGCGAATGCTTTTTTATTTGACTGCAGCATAAGGCAGTTGTGTGAGAGCTGGATTATATATATATTTTTTCGACCAGCGTGGAAGTGTTTTTTGATTTTCAAAGTAAGTACAGTTTTGTTTATCTTTGCTTGTCGTGATTGTGAATGATAGGAACAATTTATTATTTATCTTTGATTATAGTGCGATAGTTCAGTTAGCTAGAAGTGTTCGTAAGTGTTTTTCTTTTTTATTTTGGCAGGCTGCGATTCCTCCTTTGGAGAGACCGAATTTTTAAAGTGGATTTATTGTTGATGACCTGGCCTGTATTAAGATTTTGTTTGTACCGATCATTTGACTGCTCAACTGTTGACGACCTGGCCTGTGTATTTGGATTGATGATGATGATGATGACGATGATGATGATGATGATGATGATGATACTGGCACCTGTGACTCAAGGAGTTGAGGCCGATATGGCATAGAGAGAGAGACTCCTGTTTACCATATAGTGGTAGTTTGCCGTGAAAAGACAGTTCGGCTTGTGTGTGGCGTCAGTGCTGGTGTCGCAATATTTATAAACATATATTTTGAGTTGGTGTGCGGTTTAGATTTAAGTTTGTTAGGTTTTTTTTTGCGTTAATTTGGATGGGGTTTATGGTATATATAGTGTAAAGTTTTTGATGCTGGTGATTCTAGTTTAAAGTGTTAAGTTTTGATGAGTTTAAAGTTTTTTTGGGATGGTTTGGTTTGATTTATTATAGTTTGTAAGAAATATATAGTTTAAGGTTATGTTTTGTTTTGTTTGTCCTTTTGTCCAAGAGTCCAGTTGATAAAGTAAGGGGAAAGTTTGTGTTGTGGAGATAATTGTCTGTTAGAGTGATTCAAGGGTGTGGGGCTTGTTTTTTAAACATCCCGCCACAATGCACGTATGTATGTATACAGTATATACACTGTATATATATATATATATATATATATATGTGTGTGTGTGTGTGTGTGTGTGTGTGTGTGTGTGCGCGCGCATGTATTTGTGCATCTAAACTTTATATTTTTCGAAACCCTCTTTTTTTATTTTCCAATTTGAAATCAGCAAATTTGTATTATTCCTACCCTCATCTTCATCCCGTCTAGGGGATTTAAGTAGTCTTGTAACAAGACCCTTAAATGTTAAACGCTCCTCTCCATAAAAGTTAAAACTCGCAACTAACCCTTGCAGGCAGGTGCAAGCCTCAACATTTCACGGTTTACCTTGTAAGCCAACTGAGTCAAATCCAAAAATAACTATGACCAAGCATTCAGTTACTGATAATTACATCACAAATTTATCAGTTACTTATTACTTACCCTTTCTTATTTAACCGATTCCTTTCAAATTATATTTTTTTTATATCCCGGTATCTCATTGCGGGGTCTTTTCGCCTGAAAATGAGCAAAAATTAGATGTTCTTTTTGAATTTACATACTAATAATGTCAGGTCGATTAAAGAAGGTTGTGTATTTATTGCCTACTTTTATTACACCCAAGGCAATTTCTCCCCCCCCCCCCCCCCAACCCGATATCTTTACTGCGTAGTTGTATATACTCTTTCTTACCTTTTGCATTTTCATGTCTCTTTTTATATTCCTTTTTTTATACGTGTGATAAGGTGTAACAATGTCAAAAGTATTATGATTATGAGTAGTATTATCATTATTATTATTTATTATTATTGTTGTTGTTGTTGTTCTTTGTTATATTGGTATAATCATGTCAAAAGTATTATTATTATTATTATTATTATTATTAGTGTTGCTGTTGTTTTTGTTATTATCATTACTATTATCGTTATTATTGTATTATTATTGTTGTTGTTGTTATTGTTTTTTTTCCTCTGTGTTTCCAATAATGATAATGCTTTTGAAAATTTTTATATTTTATTATTATTGTTGTTGTTATTAGTTTTTGTGTTTTAATAAATAATGATAATGATTATCAAAATTGTAATTATTATAATAGTACAGCAGGAGTACCAGTACCTCACTATTTGCAATGCTCTTCAATGAAAATTGCTTTGTGAAAATATGTTTGCTTTCTTCTTCGATATTGAAGAAGTGACGAATTTCACTTGGAAAAGTTTAAAAGTCCCTCATGAATGGCAGAGGCAAGGAACAGAGACAATGGCTTAGCAGGACAGTGCCCTAGAGACGGACCATATATTTAAATGATCAGCTCCCAAGCCCCCTGTCCACCCAAGCTAGGACCAGGAAGGGCCAGATATTGGCTGCTGATAACTCAGAAGGTAGACTTATAGACTCCCCTAAACCTCGATGAGGTTACAGGCACAACAAAAACTATCGAGCTTTAGTGGGTCTAAAATCCCTGTCCAACAGATCTCTAGCCATTGACATTTCCAGTAGAGTACCGAAATCCATAATACTGTTGAATTACACCGGGGAAATCTTGAAAGAGAAAATTAAGTATAGATACTATGTGCCCCATATAAAATTGTTATTGATCATCGAACTATATAAGTTAATTTCTAGTAAAAACCATCAGGAAATTATGCTTCTGATTATTAAAGATGCAATTCTATTAAAAATGACCACATATCAAGGAATACTTTAAAAGTAGTTTTTTCTTAACTCTACGGTGTTACGTCCCCACATTTCACATAATTATATAAGTTCCACCAAACTGATGAGTCCCTCTCAAGCAAGTAGAAACAAAGAGAAAAAAAATCCCCCTTTTGATGTCTGCTCCCCCCCCCTCGAAAAAATTAAGGAAAGTGCAATGCTAGATAGATAGATAGACATCTATGACCCAGAGAAATGAAGTTGAAACCGTTTTGTATTACAGACCTTGGTTGGATCGATGA
>NC_090766.1:22140354-22142854 GCF_036898095.1 Palaemon carinicauda
TGTATAAATTCTTTTTAGTTTTAGATTAAGAGGCACAACCCCTTCTATTATATTTTGAAAGAGTATCCACCCCCCCCCAAAAAAAAAAAATATGAATTATAAATGCTATTCCAACAATACAGCTTTCCAGATTGGAATTCTTATTTTGGTTTAATTGTGTTCCTTTCTACAAAATATTCCTTGCTTGTTACTCTTCTTAAAGTATTTTATTTTACTTTTTTCCTTTCCTCACTGAGCTATTTTCCCTGTTGGAGCCCCTGGGCTTATAGCATCCTGCTTTTCCAACTAGGGTTGTAGCTTAGTAAGTAATAATAATAATAATAATAATAATAATAATAATAATAATAATAATAATAATTATTATTATTATTATTATTCCCAGTAGCTGAAACCAGTGAATAAGTTCTGTTTCCGGCGATTGGCTTCATTTATCATGATTGGTTGATATTGAGCCTGTGGAGGATGGCCAAAAGGCCTTTGTCTCTTGTTATCAGTCAAGATTATTTGAGATTCAATGACATAGAAAGACGTGAAATAACATCGGACGTCATTTGTCATCTGTTTACTAGAATTTTATAACGATATATTATCGCTTTTTACTGTTTTCTTCAGTTACCTGAACTCCGTTATTAATGCTTTTTATATTAACTACATACTTTTATCATTTGTCTTTTTACATACGTTGTTAAAAAAAACAAAAACAAAAACCGTAATTATAATCGAAAATTCTCCGTAAAAATATACTGTTTTTCAGCCGTATTTCAGTAAAATACAGGCGACCGTAATTTTTACCCTACTTTGTTATTATCTTTTCGGGTTGGTGACCGTAATATCATGCCTTAACGTCAATATATCTGTTTTAAAAATGGTAAATGCCTTGCAACATTTTTTACCATTTTTACGGCAACTTTTCAAGTGTAACAATTATTTTTTTTTCATAGATTCCGAAATTTCGTGTCATCAAAATCACCTCAGGTAGAAGAAAAAATACAAATGTGTATTAAACAAAACATATAAACCCAAAGGCGTTATATTTCGAATAGTTTCTCCACACTTTTCTTATATTATACTTGTATAATGTACATTTCTTGGTACCCTGAAGTACTGTGCATAATACGGAAAAGCTCTTTATGCATGGTATTTTATTTTTAACTTTCATATATGTATAGTTATATATATATATATATATATATATATATATATATATATATATATATATATATATGTATATATACATATATATATGTATATATATATGTATCTGTATATATGAATATATATATATATATATATATATATATATATATATATATATATATATATATATATATATCTGTATATATGAATATATGTATATATGTGTGTATATATATATATATATATATATATATATATATATATATATATATATTTATATATATACATACATACATACATACATACACACATGAATATATATATATATATATATATATATATATATATATATATATATATATATATATATATATATATATATATATATATACATACACATGAATATATATATATATGTGTGTGTGTGTGTGTCTGTATGTGAGAGAGAGAGAGAGAGAGAGAGAGAGAGAGAGAGGAGAGAGAGAGAGAGAGAGGAGAGAGAGAGAGAGAGACACTAGGGACTGCTGTACACCGAATTCTCCATTCCGGAAGACCGAAGTTGTTGTCCCTCAAGATCTTCGTCTCCAGTCCTCAGTGGAATCACAAGTGTTATTTTATTCCAGACCTGAGTTGTGTAATGTTTGTCTTTTCCAGTTCCCCAAATATATTTCTTCGAGCCGAGCAAAGTTAATAGGAAGACTGCTAATCTTAGTAGTATGACTGGTAAACTTAGTAGGAAGATGGCTAAACTTAGAAAGAAGACTGCTAAACTTCGTAGGAAGACTGGTAGACTTAGTAGGAAGACTAATTATCTTCGTAGGAAGACTGATAAATTTAGCAGGAAGACTGTTAAACTTAGTAGAAAGACTGCTAAGCTTAGCAGGAAGACTGATAAACTTAGTAGGAAGACCGCAAAACTTAGTAGGAAGACTACTAAACTTAGTAGGAAGACTGCTAAACTTTGTAGGAAGACTGGTAAACTTAGTAGGAAGACTGCTAAACTTAGTAGGAAGACTGTTAAACGTAGCAGGAAGACTAATAAACTTAGTAGGAAAGCTGCGAAACTTAGCTGGAAGACTGGTAAACTTAGTAGGAAGTCTGATAAATTTAGCAGGAAGACTGTCAAACTTAGTAGGAAGACTGCTAAGCTTAGCAGGAAGACTGCTAAGCTTAGCAGGAAGACTGCTAAGCTTAGTAGAAAGACCGCCAAACTTAGCAGGAAGACTACTAAACTTTGTAGGAAGACTGGTAAGCTTAGTAGGAAGACTGTTAAACTTAGCAGGAACACTGATAAACTTAGTTGGAAAACTGCTAAACTTAGCTGGAAGACTGGTAAACGTAGTAGGAAGACGGCTCAACTTTG
>NC_090766.1:22147854-22157854 GCF_036898095.1 Palaemon carinicauda
TTTTGTTTATGTAAATTTATAAGGTAATTTATTTGGATTTAAACTAATTTTTATGGTTGTGAAAATTTAAGAGAGAGAGAGAGAGAGAGAGAGAGAGAGAGAGAGAGAGAGAGAGAGAGAGAGAGAGAGAAACTCTAATAAGAAACTGTCAAGTTGACAAAACCAAGGTAAGACAAACCACCCAACCGAATAAAACAAATGAAAAAAAAAGCAAGCACAAACGCAAATAAAAGGAGAAAGAGAAAAATAAAAGTAATAAAAGAAAGAAAAATCAGGCGAATCTCTGAATCCTCCGTCTGCTGACAAAGCACTTTAAGCGGTCACTTCTTTTGCTGACAGGTTTTTTTTTTTTTTTTTTTTTTTAACCTCTTTTCCCTTTCCTATTTTTACACAGAACTTCTACAGAAAGAAAGACCGATGTTTTTAGCATATAGACTTACAAACTCCCACTTACACATATATACACCTGGTGGGTCATTAAGTCGGGGAAAACTCGGTTGTATGATATATATATATATATATATATATATATATATATATATATATATATATATATATATATATGTGTGTGTGTGTGTGTATATATACAGTATATATATATGTATATATATATATATATAAATATATATATTTATATATATATATATATATATATATATATATATAAATATGTGTGTATGTCAGTTTTATATGTCTGTGTATATATATATATATATATATATATATATATATATATATATTTATATATATATATATATATATATATGTGTGTGTGTGCAGGATTTCGTATAGAATAGTTAAGATTACGTTTTAATCCTCCAAGCTTTCACAGGACAGAATGCATGTATGTGAAATGAAGAAAATGAACGACAGAAATATGTGAATTTCTTGTTAATAATCAAACAAACAAGTAAATAAATTTTTAGGCAAATTGTGTATAACGTTTTTTATGTGAAAATACGATTACTGTATATTTTTTTCAGTACTTTCATTAAAGAGAGAGACGAATGATAGTAATTTTGAATCTGTAAAAAGTTTTCATAAGTTTTGTAAAAGTTTACGAACTTTTTATAGTTTTATGTATGTGGCAATATTTTAATTGGCAAATGTCAATTGAATTTTCATCTCAAATGACACGGAAAGTTAACATGGCATTCAGGTGTTACAGAACTCAATTATATTAAATGTATTTAGCCATTTTTATTGAATCACCCCTAACCTAACCACCATTTTTTCGAACTCAGATGTATTAAATATTTTTCCTCTATTCTATAATTTAAATGTATTTACCCTATTTTATAATCTAAATACATTTACCCAAATCTTATAGAATCACCCGTAGCCTAACCACGTAATTTTCGAGCTCAGTTGTAATAAATGTATTTACTAATGTAGTGTAATTACTAAGTTATATAATTTAAATGTGTGTACCCAATTGTATAATCTAAATATACTTACCCAATTCTTATTGAATCACCCCTAGCCTAACCACCACTTTTTCTCAGTTATATTAAATGTATTTACCAGTTCTATAATTTAAATATATTTTCCAAATTCTTATAGAATCACCCTTGCCATAGCCATCACCTTTTCGAACTCAGTTGTATTAAATGTATTTACCCAATTCTATAATTTAAATATATATACCAAATTCTATAATTCAAATATATTTCCCCAAATCTTATAGAATCACCCCTGCCCTAACCACCACTTTTTCTCAGTTTTATTAAATGTATTTACCCAATTCTATAATTTAAATATATTTCCCCAAGTCTTATAGAATCAACCCTGCCCTAACCACCCCTTTTTCTCAGTTGTATTAAATGTATTTACCCAATTCTATAATTTAAATATATTTCCCCAAATCTTATAGAATCACCCCTGCCCTAACCACCACTTTTTCTCAGTTGTATTAAATGTATTTACCCAATTCTATAATTTAAATATATTTCCCCAAGTCTTATAGAATCAACCCTGCCCTAACCACCACTTTTTCTCAGTTGTATTAAATGTATTTACCCAATTCTATAATTTAAATATATTTCCCCAAATCTTATAGAATCACCCCTGCCCTAACCACCACTTTTTCTCAGTTGTATTAAATGTATTTACCCAATTCTATAATTTAAATATATTTCCCCAAGTCTTATAGAATCAACCCTGCCCTAACCACCACTTTTTCTCAGTTGTATTAAATGTATTTACCCAATTCTATAATTTAAATATATTTTCCCAAATCTTATAGAATCACCCCTGCCCTAACCACCACTTTTTCTTAGTTGTATTAAATGTATTTACCCAATTCTATAATTTAAATATATTTCCCCAAGTCTTATAGAATCAACCCTGCCCTAACCACCACTTTTATCTCTCCTCCCACAGGTCATGATGCTGTCCAACACCCTTGGTGCCACGATGCCTGGGCCCTTCTCAGCCACCTCACCTTCCCCCTGCCACTGTAAGGCCTACACGCAGATGAAATCCCTCCTGCTGGGGGTCATGCTCGTGCTGAGTCTCCTCCTGCAGAAGTCGGCGGCCGCCGCCGCGGGCGAGCGGAAGCTGAACGTGGCGGAGTCTCCGCGAGTGATCACGTGCCCCTCGATCCAGGAGATTCACCCCTGCACTTGCCGGGTCATGTCAAAAGGCAAGGATTCCGGTTAGGAAGCGTTCGCCTCTCTCACGTTTCAAATTTGACTAGATGTTTCTTTAGAGCGACGGTTCGTCCGTGTGTCGTTTGATTAGGGGGGAGGGGGGTTTCACACCTTTTTTTTTTTTTTGGCTATGAAGCATCATCATTATACAGGAGCATTTATTTTTTTTTTTTTATTTGCATATTTTTTTTTAGTGATGGTGTACATGTGGGTTAGTCAATCACTGTTTTTGATCAATCAATCTTTATCGGTTAAGCCTCGGGGTCGTAGTGGAGTCAGCTTAAAGCAGGTAGATGTCAAATGGCTTTGGTTGTTCTGGTTGATGGTGGTATCTATCTATTTTTCAATTTCAACTTCAACCAAGCAACCAGTATCCAACATGCTTCTCCTGGTTAATTCTGAAGGTATTTTGAAATAGCCACTTGCAGGATAGATAAATAAATATATAAAAAAGGTTGTTTAATTTATTTATTTTTCTTGATTGTGTATTTTATGGAATAAAAAATGGAGATTAGTGGTATCAATATTTTATTTAAAGAGCAAAGAACAATTTTTTAATGCTACGTTTTTAATTCTTTACAGAAAATAATTAATGCAAATCTTTAATTCTGTTTACATCACTCTGCACTGTTTACCCACAACCAAGTGTAAACAATTTGTTTACAGCCAGGTGTGGCTCGTGGCCATTTCAGTCTCAATCCAGAGTTTGATGACTCCAACTACGTCCTAAGGTTTAATATATTAGATCACTAAATTCAGATGAAAGAAACTTGGACATTATGGGTGCAAAAAAAAAAAAAAAATATCACATCTCTATGAGAAACGAAACATTTATTTTTGACTGGTTTTCATGTCTGGCTGGTTATCAGAATCAATTGTTATTTTTTTTTTTATTTGGCAAAATATTCGTATGGCACTATCGAATGCCAGTAGAAAATAAACAGGGATTTTCATCACACGCCAGTAATATATCGGAGGACTTTAAAAAAAAAAAAAAAATATTTAACAGGAAAATAAGAATTCAAGAAATGTCGGATCTTATGGTATGTCCCTGTTTGCACTGAAGTCATCACATTCACATTCCACATTATTACACATAATATGTCATCAATACACATTTTTTGCATGTTAATATTCCAGGGAAATAACATTAGTTTTGCCTTAGATTCAATTATTTTGTATCACTGATAACAATATTAATAGGAATTTAAGCTCCCAAAACAAAGGAAATCTATTTGTATTGTTTTATTTATTTTATATCACTCATAACAATATTAAGAGGAAGTCAGTTCTCAAAGCAAATGAAAATTTAAAAATTTTTATTATTTTATTTATTTTGTATCTGATAACAATATGAAGAGGAAATAAACTCTTAAAACAAAGTAAATTTAATACTTGTTATTGTTTTATATATTTTGTATCACTAATAACAATTTTAAGAGGAATTCAGCTCTCAAAACAAAGGAAATTTAATATTTTTTTTATATTTATCTTGTATCACTAATAACAATTTTAAGAGGAAGTCAGCTCTCAAAACAAAGGAAATTTTAATATTTTTTTATATTTATTTTGTATCACTAATAACAATTTTAAAAGGAAGTCAGCTCTCAAAACAAAGGAAATTTGATATTTTATCATTATTCTATTTATTTTGTATCACTAATAACAATTTTAAGAAGTCAGCTCTCAAAACAAAGGAAATTTGATATTTTATCATTGTTTTATTTATTTTGTATCGCTGGTAACAATATAATTGGGAAATAAACTCACAAGAAAGGAAATATAATATTTTTTTCTATTTTATACATATGCTGACCTAGAAAATCGGCGCATTTTATAAATGAATTTTACATTCAGATTACAATCGGTTACGTAGGATTACAAGTGTTATAACAGATTATATTTCATGGTTTGCAAAGGATTGTCCCTGTAAGTGTTTTTGTTATTTGCAAATACAATTAATACTTTGGAAATTCCTGGCTTTTCGCTGGTTGTAAACCGCATAGGTGCATCTGCCCCGCATTCCTACGTTCCTGTCGTGTAAGACTGTGTGGTTCTCACTGGTTGAATTATATATATATATATATATATATATATATATATATATATATATATATAAATATATATATATATATATATATATATATATATTTATATATATATATATATATATATATATATGTATGTATATATATATGTATATATATATATATATATATATATATATATATATATATATATATATACATATATATATATATATATATATATAAATATATATATATATATATATATATATATATATATGTATATATATATATATATATATATATATATATATATATATATTTATATGCACATATTCATGTGCTATATATACGTGTATATATATATATATATATATATATATATATATATATATATATATATATATATATATTCTCATAAAAATAAGTCCTTTTTATGGTCACGAAACTCCCCATCATTTTATTTTAGATGCATAGAGAATTCATGGTATAGCGCCTTCCATTGCAAAACTTCGTCAAATTGCTCGGGCTATAAAAAGCCTTTCTTTGCTTATGGGTAAACTTTCCTTACCTTGATCGGTCGAGTTTCTATTTGCTTGACTTGTAACTTACGAAACAAATAGGAGTGAAGTGAAAGTAGAAATGAAAAGAGACGACATTGCTAACTTCCTCCTGAGATATATAGTTGATACTGTAATTTTCCGTATTCATTCTCTACTGACTTTGTTCAACATATATAGTTGATAATGTAATTTTCAGTTGATATTGTAATTTTCCGTATTCATTCTCTACTGACTTCGTTCAACATAGCCTATATAGTTGATACTGTAATTTTCCGTATTCATAATCTATTCATAATCTACTGACTTCGTTCAACATATAATTTTATACTGTAATTTTCAGTAGTCATTCTCAACTGGCTTAATTCAACATATATAATTGATAGTGTAATTTTCCGTATTCATTCTCTACTGATTTCGTTCAGCATATATAGTTGATAATGTAGTTTTCCGTATTCATTCTTTACTGACTTCGTTCAGCATATGTAATTGATAATGTAATCATCCGTATTCATTCTCTACTGACTTCGTTCTACATATATAATTGACACTGTAATTTTCCGTATTCATTCTCCACTGACTTCGTTCAACATATATAGTTGATAGTGAAATTTTCTGTCTTCATTCTCTACTGATTTGGTACAACATATATAGTTGGTATTGGAATTTTCCGTATTCATTATCTACTGACTTCGTTCAACATATATAATTGATAGTGTAATTTTCCATATTCATTCTCTACTGACTTCGTTCAACATATATGGTTGATAATGTAATTTTCCTTATTCATTCTCTACTGACTTCGTTCAACATATATGGTTGATAATGTAATTTTCCTTATTCATTCTTTACTGAATTCGATCAACATATATAGTTGATAATGTAATTTTCCGTATTCATTCTCTATTGACTTCGTTCAACATATATTGTTGATAGTGTAATTTTCCGTATTTATTCTCAACTGATTTCGCACAACATATATAGTTGATAATGTAATTTTCCATATTCGTTCTCTACTGACTTCGATCACCATATATAGTTGATAATGTAATTTTCCGTATCCATTCTCTACTGACATTGTTCAACATATATAATTGATAATGTAATTTTCTATATTCATTTTCTAATGAATTCGTTCAACATATATAGATGATAATGTAATTTTCCTTACTCATTCTCTACTGACTTAGATCACCATATATAGTTGATAATGTAATTTTTCGTATTCATTCTCTACTGACTTCGTTTAACATATATAATTGATAATGTAATTTTCCATATTCATTCTCTTCTGATTTCGTTCAACATGTATAGTTGATAATGTAATTTTCCGTATTCATTCTCTATTGACTTCGTTCAACATGTATAGTTGATAATGTAATTTTCCGTATTCATTCTCTACTGACTTCGTTCAACGTATTTAGTTGATAATGTAATTTTCCGTATTCATTCTCTACTGACTTCGATCAACATATATAGTTGATAATGTAATTTTCCGTATTCATTCTCTACTTAGTTGATAATGTAATTTTCCATATTCATTCTCTACTGACTTCGTTGAATGTATATATTTGATAATGTAATTTTCCGTATTCATTCTCTACTGAATTCGTTTAACATATATTGTTGATAATGTAATTTTCCGTATTTATTCTCCACTGACTTCGTTCAACATATAAAGTTGATAATGTAATTTTCCGTATACATTCTCTACTGACTTCGTTCAACATAGAAAGTTGATAATGTAATTTTCTGTATTCATTCTCCACTGACTTCGATCAACATATGTAGTTAATAAAGCAATTTTCCATATTCATTCTCTACTGACTTCATTCAACATATAAAGTTGATAATGTAATTTTCCGTATTCATTCTCTACTGACTTCGTTGAACGTCTATAGTTGATAATGTAATTTCCCGTATTCATTCTCTACTGACTTGGATCAACATATATAGTTGATCTTTCAATTTTCCTTGTTCATTCTCTACTGACTTCGTTCAATATATAAAGTTGATAATGTAATTTTCCGTATTCATTCTCTACTGACTTCGTTCAACATATTTAGTTGATAATGTAATTTCCGCGTTCAACATATTTAGTTGATAATGTAATTTTCCGTATTCATTCTCTACCGATATCGTTCAACATATAAAGTTGATAATGTAATTTTCCGTATTCATTCTCGACTGACTTCGTTCAACATATATAGATGATGATGTAATTTTCCTTATTCATTCTCTACTGACTTCGTTCAACATATTTAGTTGATAATGTAATTTCTGCGTTCAATATATTTAGTTGATAATGTAATTTTCCGTACTCATTCGCTACCGATTTCGTTCAACATATATAGTAGATAATGTTATTTTCGTTATTCAATCTCTACTGACTTTGTTCAACATATAAAGTTGTTGATAATGTAATTTTTCGTATTCATTGTCCAATTAACTTATGTTGGAAAGGAAACATGACGAGTTTTGTTTTAGGAAATTCTGTTTTTCTGCTGAAAGTCTCAAATATTAATAACATATTAAGATGAAAATACTCCATTCTGTTTTTTTTTTCTTTAGATAATCTTAATGACATGTAGAAATAGCGATTTTAGATTTCCCATCACCTTGGAGGCACAAGATTAATAATTATATGAATAATTTTATTGCAGTGTTACCTCCTTGCCTTTCCCTTTCTCACAAGATCCTGTGAAAAGGGATCCATGATTTTTAAACGTTTTAAATCAAGCTAATTTTCTCATGTTGATCGTGACATTAAAACTACGTTACGATAAAGGTTCGATAGACTATCATTAGTCAACAAAGAAGTAATAAGCAGAACCAGTTATACCTCACATACCCTCTTCCACCCCCCCCCACCCCACCCCCCTTCAGTGATCTGTCTCTACACCCCTCCCTTTTCCAAAAATCCCCACCGCAGAACAACTCAAATTTTTTAATTTTTACTCGTTGACAAATTTTTCCGTTTTTTTTTTTTTTTTTTTTTTTTTGCATTCTGTTTAATTCGTTTTTCCTGTTTTCGTGTTTTCGTTTATGAATAATTAATGGCGTAAAATAATTTTCCAAAAATATGGGTCTTCATGTTTATAGATGAAGATTTTGTGTAAGATTGTTATTATTATTATTATTATTATTATTATTATCATTATTATTATCATTATTATTATTATTATTATTAAATCTGTACTTTATATAATTTTTTATCTTTCAAATTTGTCTATTGAATAACCTTTTATTTCTTATTATAAATATTTGGAATGTTATTAACCCTCACCATATTCCATACACTGAAGAGTTATATTATGAGAATGTTTTTTTTTTTTTTTCTTTCAACATATTTGACAATCAGGATAATTTGATCATTATTTGACCCCAATTTTAGTGACCTTTACCGACCTAGGTCCTTGACAGTATACCAGAATTTTATAAACACGATATTTTTCTCAAAGCAAGAGCTTTTGGAAAAATAGTTGTATGGCACTTATTAAAATATGCTAGTAGAAATTTAACAGGGAAACTTGTACGCCAGTAGGAAAATACAAGTTTTGTTTCCCTTCCCTTTCCAAAATTATTGATAGGATTCTGAAAAAATTACAAAAAGTTTTTTTTTTTTTTTTTTTTTTTTTCCTCGTGAATCAGGGCATAGGAGGTATGATTTTGACACATTCATGTAGAATTCAGACGTAAATAAGTATTTATTTTTTATAATTTGACATTATTAACGAAAACTATATATATATATATATATATATATATATATATATATATATATATATATATATATATATATATATATATATATATATATAGATAGATAGATAGATAGATAGATAGATAGATAGATAGATAGATAGATAATGCAATTTGATATGAAACCACAGATTACATTATTATATCTGATATGAGATTTGGGTATACCTATTCAGTTTATCCCTAAATATAGTGCATATTTTCAATGTAAATGTTACACATTTAATCTGTTCATATATAATTTTTGTATTAACGGCGGAGAGTTTAAAATTCATTAATCTATCATGGGAAAAACTTATTGCCTTCGGTCTTTTTCCAGAAATTTTCGAAATATAACTAATATACTTTTAGTGTCTCCTATTATCAATTCTGTCTTAAGTCATGCATCGTGCATTATGTTGACTTTTGATTTTGTTAATCCAATATATATATATATATATATATATATATATATATATATATATATATATATATATATATATATATTTCATTAACATTTATAGACTGATATCTGACTTTTGTATTTCAGATTTTACGTATGAAAAACCAAGTCATATTTTTCATGATGGTTTAACTGAATTATTTAGAATTTATTTTTTTTCAGTTTTATGATCCCTCTTACTTACTATGACGATGCACTAGATGATATTGTACAAAGGAAAAATGGTTTTCAACTATAGTTCTTAATTTCTAAAGTAAGTTACACTATAATCTTTTTTCTGGAGCAGTACTCTAAGAATCATATGGTACCCCTCATGTCTGTTTATAGATAAAGCTTCAATGGATATTATTATATCTCATGCATATCTTAGCTAAAAGTATCCTCGTGTATCTTTAACAAAAGCTTTCTTTAAAAAAAAAAATTCGTGTCACTCTTAAAGGTCTTTTTTTTCCAAACTTTCTTCAATTATTCACAAATCAAAGTTTTAATCTGTCATGAAATGAAAATGAACTTATCCATTTGTTAAAGAATAATCTATGTTTGGAAAGTTCACCCGAA
>NC_090766.1:22162854-22175354 GCF_036898095.1 Palaemon carinicauda
CGTCTGTACATTTTATTTTTATTTTCCATTTCATCTCTATGTGTTTCTTTCTATACAAATATGGTTTTAATTTGGTTTTTGATATGGTTTCCTGTTATTCTATTTTGATTTTTTGTTGCATGATCCCCCAGCACAAACTGAGAGACAATACTGTTGCTGGTCAGTACACGATGATTTACGGCTCCTCAGTAAAAGATTTTGTTCAGCAGATAACAAGATGTCTTAAGAAACTAAAGAATTCAAGAGAGAAAAAAAAATACAGCATTATGAAATGCTTTTTTTTAAAGTAGTTGCAGGATTTGTTAGATGTAATTTAAGATCCGTACACTTATAGATATATATAGATATTTATAGACCATTAACGATGCTGCTGCTGTGCTGCTGCTGCTGTGCTGCTGCTGCTATTATTACTAATATTAGAAATGCTGCTACTGCTGCCTTTCAAAACCAGTCAAAATGAAGCATACTTTCTAAGTCTTACATTAACATAAGGACACACTGATGTATCGGAAAGAATGTCAACCCACAACTGAGTGTATGAAGCCCTTTACTGATGAGGCCTCCCAGTACTATTTGCACCAACCTGTTTTTTTATATATATATTATATTGCACTTAGATTTGACTGATTGACTGATTGTTGCCTTTTTTCAGTTAAAATAAGATTCTGTATAGCACCGATTTTATACCCTACTCACCCATTAGCCTCTTGCCCCCATGCCCCTCTCCCCCCACAAACCCAAAAAGATATTTTTAGGGTTTTTTCAACATTTTCTGTGTGCCCAACTAATTATCAAATTCCATTTATTTACGTATTTTTTCAATGCTTTTTGGATAAGCAATTCATTCCTGTAGTGTGTTAGTCTTATTCTTACTACATAAACCTTTTTTTTTTTCGTCACCTGTAGATTTATTAAAGATATTGTGAATATGGTAACCACGCTCTCATGTCATACATCGTTAAACCGGTTTCCGTTGTCCTTCAATTTGCTTCGTTATTCCTCGGTTTTAGGATGTCATTTTGGTTAACTTTATTTCTGTAATTACAAACATGTATTCAAGCAAAGATCTACAGTGTATATGTCATATATATATATATATATATATATATATATATATATATATATATATATATATATATATATACTGTATGTTTGATACATCACACGTACAGGCATATATATGCATTGCACAAACGAGTACACGAGTGCAGACGCACACATGCACACACATGTATGATTTATATATATATATTATATATATATATATATATATATATATATATATATATATATATATATGTATGTATGTATGTATATATATATATGTATATATTATATATGTGTATATATATGTATATATGTACACACGCACACTTTAAAATCACAAAGATATCATTGGTGTTTAATATAAGCCTATACCACGGGAAAATAAAATTCAGATTTTCTCCTGGGTATTCTCTTATATATATATATATATATATATATATATATATATATATATATATATATATATATATATATATATATATATACAGTGTATATATATATATATATATATATATATATATATATCTGTGTGAGTATTTTTTTGTTTTTGTGAATTTAAATATATTTTGCACATCAATACATATTTTTTATTTTGAGTAATATAGATTATTCTATATTTGAAGTTTTTATGTTTAAGTTAACTTTCATATCATTCTTGAATTATTATCTTTTATTTCATTAATCATCTCGGTTTTTTTTTTTTTTTTTTCTTGGAAATTATATTTTTTTATTCTCATTTATTCTAAATTCATAATAAATTTATTTTTAGTTGCAATATTTATTTTTTCCTTTTATTTATTTATTTTCTTTCACATGGGTTCCGGTATCATTACTTTTCACAAATGCATAACTCATTTCCATCATTACTAATGCATCATTGCTAATTGTTAAGTCCTGATTTTCTTTAAACTGTATTGCCAATTCCCCGCAAAACAAAAAGGTCCCTCGCTCCCAAAATATTAAAAACAATAATAATTTTCAATATTGTCCAACTCCTTTACTAAATAAAAGTTTATGGCCCTCCATCCCCCTCCCCCCATCACAAAAAAAACACCCCCCTCCCACCCCCCACCCGCTCTCTATCGATGTCAGAACGAAGGTTCAAGGCAGTATAACACCCACCCCCCCCAGGTCTGGACATTGTATGCGACCACGCCGACGACAAGCACGTGCTCAGCGCCCTGGCCATCCTGAAGCGGAAGCCCTTCACCATCTACTGGATGAAGTTCCGCAACTGCAAGATGCCCCGCGTGCCCGACTACCTCTTCATGGGGCTGCAGGTGAAGCACCTGAACATCATCAGGAGCAACGTCAGCACCATTGAGCGGTCCTCCCTGTCCGCTCTGGGCATGACGCTCCAGTCGCTCGACTTGGCCAATAACAATATCAGAGAGGTGAGTGACCATAGTTGTTGATGGTATCACTAGAAATTTTGAAATTATTATTATTATTGTTATTATTATTATTATTATTATTATTATTATTATTGAAATTAAAGTTATTATTGTTATTATTTTTATTGAAATTAAAGTTATTATTATTATTTTTATTATTAATATTAATATTATTATTTTTTATTGCTAAAATTATTGTAATTATTTTTATTTTTAAAATTCATATTATCATTAAAATTATTATAATTATTTTTATTTTTAAGATTCAAATTATTGAAATTATTATAATTTTATTTTTTTAATTTAGTTTCTTGTATGAGTAACGATGCTTAAGTAGAATTAGGTTAACCGATTTATTTTCTAGTTATAGAACCCCCAAAGATGTATATCAATATTGCTAAAACGCGAACACTTCACTGTATTTTCTTTCACTGTTGGATATGATTTGTACTGTATTCGTTGAATTCTAGCAGGAATTATATGAAGAATCGCTATCTAATAATCTACGTTTTCCCTGTTTTTTTTTTTTTTTTTTTTTGATTGAAATTATTGCAATTGGGAATTAAAAAGCAAAATGGAAAGATGAAGACGGTAATTGCTAATCAATGTTTTCTTGAAGAAAAAAAAAATAGAAAAAGAAAAGAATATATTCTACTTTTTTCCTGTTTTTTTTTTTTTTTTTAGAAGAAAGTTGTTGTATTCTGGGTAATTGAAAAGTAAAGTGGAATGACAAAGCGAATAAGTCATAATTATTGTTTATTTAAAAAAAAAAAAAAAATTTCGAATAACAAAAAAAATTATCGACCTTCACCACGTTTTTAGAATAAAATTGTTGTATTTTGGGTAATTGAAAAGCAAAATGGAAGTACGAGGCGAATAAGTCCTAATCATTGTTTACTTAAAAACGTTTTCGAATAAGATAAAAAAATATTAGACCTTCTACCTTTTTTTCTTTTTGGTGGGGGGGTGGAAGAAAATTGATGCATTGGTTAATTGAAAAGCAAAATGGAATGAGGAAAATAATTGTTAATCAGTGTTTACCTGAGAAAATAAATCTAATAAGATAAGAATATATTCTACTTTTTCCCTGTTTTGGGAAAGAAAATAGTTGTGTTGGGGTAATTTAAAAGTGAAATGGGATGACAAGGCAAGTTAGTACTGGTGAGTGTTTACTTGATAAAGAAAAAACAAGCGTCGATAATTAATGGAAATTTGAAATAAAGATGGAAATAAGCCAAAGGAGAAGAAATGAAAAATATCTGAAATTTTTAAGGGAGATCGCAGCGTGTCGTACTTGTTGACGTGTGTGTGTGTGTGTGTGTGTGTTTCTCTCCGTTGTTTTTGGAAAATATTTTAATAAACAATTTTTTTAGTTTATTGAGATTTTTTTGTGCAAATCTGAAACTAGAAATTGGTTTTAAAAGCAGTTTTTGATATATTGGTATAAACAACAAATTGTTAAATCGTAGCATGTTCATGGTGTAAATCATATCTGTTTCGCCCTATGTTATTTTTGGAAAAGGTTTTACCCGAAACTGTTTTTTAATTTGTTCATAATTTATTTCTGCAAATCGGAAACCATGAACTTGTTTCAACCCGTTTTAACATTTTAGTTTAAGCAACAAATTGTTAAATCCTGATAATTGTAAGACTTCTTTAGTTAAAAATTCCTAAAAACTGTCATTCATGGAAATTCCAATTTCGCTTTTTGAGATTTCAAATGAAGATAAACATTATCAGTTAGTTTTTTAATATATGTATTGTTATACGGAGCTTTCAGAAGTCTGTTCAAATTCTCTAACCAAATATCTTGCTATATATTTCAACATGAAATAATTTTAGATTCCAATTGCAACAGGAGGCATCAATTGGCTCTACCATACTGTTGCAACCGAGTTTTCTAAAATGTTGATTAACTGAAGTTCGTCGGTGTTTGATAAGCAAAGTCCATTGGTGGATTCTATTAAATGTGAAAAGTCTAGAATGGAAATGCAAAACAAGTATACGATAGGAATATTTTCATATGTTACACAATATTTCCAAATTTCTTTCCTATTTCTTTTCCTCCCCTTCAGTCATGTATATTCTATAGTCTCTCCTGTCTATAATATTATCGTGCCTGTATTGTAATCATATTCCAGAATTGTGTTCCTCTCTTTCCTTTCCATTTAATTAATTCTCCTCTGTTGTTCCCAATATGGCCCCTTTTATTTTCCAAATAACATCCCTTCACTTCGGCCCTAGTTCAATTATTCCCCCTCTGTTTCAATTCATATTCACAGCAGCCTGTTCGCAGGTATTTGACCCAAAAAAGCTCACACCACAAAGTTATAAACAAGACAAATACCCGGGTCTTTAGCAACGTCTCATTAGCTAGTCAAAGAATAAGGCCCCTTAAGTAAATTATGACTTGCTGGATCATTTGGACTTGAAAGTTAACTTAAGTTTGTTTTTTTTTTTTTTTTTTTTTTTTTTTTTTTTTTTTTTTTTTTTTTTTTTGAAGATGTGGGAAGATGCCGAAGCCAGCAATGGTGTATTTATATTAACTGTGTACGGTTCTCCACTTCGTAAAGCTTAGAGGATCTGTTTTCCATGTTCGCGAATAAGAAGAAACTGTGATTTTCCAATTTCGCGAATAAGAGGAAACTGCGATTTTCCAATTTCGCAAATAAAAGGAAACTGTGATTTTCCAATTTCGCGAATAAGAGGAAACTGCGATTTTCCAATTTCGTGAATAAGTGGAAACTGCGATTTTCCAATTTTGTGAATAAGAGGAAACTGCGATTTTCCAATTTCGCGAATAAGAGGAAACTGCGATTTTCCAATTTCGCAAATAAAAGGAAACTGTGATTTTCCAATTTCGCAAATAAAAGGAAACTGTGATTTTCCAATTTCGCGAATAAGAGGAAACTGCGATTTTCCAATTTCGTGAATAAGTGGAAACTGCGATTTTCCAATTTTGTGAATAAGAGGAAACTGCGATTTTCCAATTTCGCGAATAAGAGGAAACTGCGATTTTCCAATTTTGTGAATAAGAGGAAACTGCGATTTTCCAATTTCGTGAATAAGTGGAAACTGCGATTTTCCAATTTTGTGAATAAGAGGAAACTGCGATTTTCCAATTTCGCGAATAAGAGGAAACTGCGATTTTCCAATTTCGCGAATAAGAGGAAACTGCGATTTTCTAATTTCGCGAGAATGAGGAAACTACGAAATATGTCTGTTTATGAAAAAATAGCCGGTTTTCACATTCGTACACACCAGGCAATGACAGATTTCAAGTTTTATCCATTTCAACTGATAAATGAAAAATATAGGAAGATTATATTAATTAGTTTTTTCAACTTCATCCAGCCAAGAGGCTCGGTTTTCAATTCCGCGAAAAGGGGAAACTGTGAAAAAAAGGAGCACGGTTTTCACTTATGCACTCACCAAGCAATAACAGATCCTAATTTTCATCCATTTCAGCTGATGAATAATAATTTAGGAAGATTACATCAGATTTTTTTCCATTTCTTGAAGTTCAGAAGCTCTGTTTTCCAATTTCGCGAAAAAGAAGAAACTGTGGAAAAAGAGCCGGTTTTCTTATTCGCTTTTAAGTTTTATCCATTTCAGCTTGAAAGCAAAATATAAGAAAAATTTAATTACTTGGTTTTTTTTCTTTTTGGTGGTGTCATTAACTCGTGACCTTCATAATATCATAATGGATAAAAGCATCCGTCACGACTTTTCGTATCAAGAATTTTCAGTTTCATGCGAGAGAGTTCATTGCACTTCACACTTTGCACTTTAAAAGGCGGTGCACTGTAGGCACTGTAGTAATTGTTGTAGCCTATTGAAAGGTAATCTGCTGGACTGGGGTTTAAGACCCGGTCAAGCTCGATAGTTTATTGTAGTGTCTGCAACCTCACCATCCGTGTGAGCTAAGTGGAGCCTTTAGGTCTGCCTGTTGAGTCTTCAGCAGCCACTGCCTTGACCTCCCTGGTCCTAGCTTGAGTGAAGAGGTGTCTTGGGAGCGGATCAATATGTATATATGATCAGTCTCTTTCTAGGGTATTGTCACTGTCCTTTCCCTCTGCCATTTATGAGTGACTTTTGAACCTTTAAAGGGTCTTTGTGGAGTACTTAAAAACCCAGCTGCACCCACTGTTTAGATTTTACTTTACTTTACTTTTACATTTACATCATCGAACAATTGTGGTGTTTTCACACCATTTACACCTTTATTCTGAACCCTGTCTGGACCCTGTGATTACATTTTATACAAGCAAGCAGTCAGGAAGATTAACAGCTAAGGCAGTGTTTATAATGAGGCAATTGCAGGAAAATTGCCTTCCAAAGATGTGGGAATTGTACATTTCCTTTTATTTTTAGACCTTTGCAATGCAATGTACAGAATACCAAGGCAAGTAATATGATACGAAGACAGGAACTACCAGATAGACTACATGGTAATGCTGTTACTCTACATATGTAGGTTGAAGGCTGAACCCTTTTACTGTTTAAAGGTAAAGGTGTCTAGTTTCAGTTCGAGATTCATCTGAATAAATGCTAGTCAGAACGTTTTCCGGCAATGCCAACCCCTCACTGTGTTGACCAACCACAGCAGTGGCCTCCCCAGTAAACAGCTTAAACTCAGGGTCCCGGACGGTGATCGATCTGCCGCCATGTGAATGCTAGGGGAACACGTTATCGCTGTACTAGCCAGGAGGTTAGTGGAAAATACAAAAGAGAGCGGGAAATAGGACTCCATTTGAGGTGCTGTAAGTAGACGGTTAAATATGTAGATAGATATGCACACACATTCAACCCTTCCCATCCGCTCCCCCTGTCCAAACTTCAAGCCGCTGGTTCGGTAATTTGTGGGAGATTGTTGTTTCCGAGTGTACCTCTTATGGTACCCCCTCTCACCTGGGTATGATAACTCCCATTCCCCCAGGCCTCTCAGCATGACAAGGAAAATATATATATATATATATATATATATATATATATATATATATATATATATATATATATATATATATATATATATAGCCAGATACCTGTCGTTATTAATATAGGGAAGGATAGAATGTGAGGAAGAAGTGCTGGAAAGATTTTCAAAATGTGGAAGAGTGGCATGAGGTGGAGATCACTGACAATCAGCGTAAGTAGACAAAGTTAATGGTGATTGGAAAGGAAGCAAAGGAATAGATGAAATTAGCTAAGTGTCCACCAAGTTATTTTGGAGAACAGATGGCGTTGAACTCTGCTCTAATCGCCAGATATATAAGGTATTTTATACGATACATCTCCGTACACTGAGATTATAGATGCCCGAAATTTACAACTGAATAAAACTTGATAACTTTTAATTAAAGGTTTTATATGTTGCTCGTGAATGGCAAGGGACAATAATCAGCGAACAAGCCTCCTCTTCGCCAAAACTAGGACCAGGGAGGACCAGGCAGTGGGTGCTGCTGACTCAGCAGGTAGACCTAGAGACTGCACCAAACACCCAATCCTTAGCTCACAACGATAGTAAGGTAATAAACACCGTAAAAAAAACTATCTAGTTTGGGGAGGACTCTATCTCCCGTCCATTAGAACGCTAGGCAAGGACGTTTCCAATAGGTCCTAGAAAAGATAGACCGTCTATGGACTTTACATCAGTACTTGAAAGGTTAGGAAAGAGATTGCCAAACTACTGTTCAATAGAAATGTCCTTTTAGCAGAGAGAAAGCAAAGACTTGTGATGGGTACTGAATGGCTCTTGTAGGACTGTACTACTCTACGCAGCAGATTCATTTTCACAAAAGGGAAAATTGTAGATATTTCCATAAGCATGACCTAAGAATGTTAAGATTCGTAATTTTAGAACGTTGTAAAAATCATATTACAAACGAAGAATTCACGGAGAAATATTGGAATTCTAAAGTTGAGGTGGTCTGGACATGTAGTGAGAATGGATGAGGAACAGTTGTCTGGAATATGAAAGTGGCAGAACAAATGGGATAAATGAAGGAAGTAACCCTAATGGGAAGTCGTGAAAACACAATAATGAAAAATAAATTTGGGAAAAGTTATTCATTCCGCATTTATGAAAATGTTAAATTGAAGATTTATGACGATGGTAGAGGTAAAAGAAAATTTAATATTTGGATCATTAATGGAAAAACGCCTCGGTGAATTAAACCTCTGAGAAATATATAAGAATTTTAGACATCGTCTATTTTTTTAATATTAGACAGCATGAGCATGAACGAGGGTATTAAACTTTTAAAGGTCGAGGCAAGCGGCAGAGGCAAGGGACTGTGACAAGGCCTTAGCTAGTAGGACAATGCCCCCAGAGACTGACCTTATATACATATGATCAGCTCCCAAGCCCACACTCCACCCTAGCTAAAAACAGGGAGGGCCAGGCAATGGCTGCTGAGAATTCAGCAGGTAGACCTATAGGCTTTCCCAAAACCCCATCCTTAGCTTACAAGGATGGTGAGGTTGCAGATACTACAAGAAACTATCGTTCTTGAGCGGGACTCGAACCCCAGTCCGGCAGATCGCCATGCAGGGATGTTTCTAGTAGGTCACCACAACAACAAGATAATGACCCAGTATTTGTGACGGAAAAATGAGGTGTGTTGAGCAGACGACAAATATTGGAAATACGACTGCGTGATAAAATGGTACATGTTTTAGCCTTTGCGTCTCAAACTATAACTATAACTATAACTAAAACTAAAACTATATAACTATAACTAAAACTATAATTAAACTATAACTAAAACTAAAATTAAAACTAAAACTATAACTATAACGAAAACTATAACTATAACGAAAACTATACCTAAAACTAAAACTAAAACTAAAACTAAAACTAAAACTATGATTATAATGCGACTGTTGATAAAATGGTACATATTATAGCCTCTGCGTCTCAAATGTCTGAGGACGGACGAGAGAAACATCCAAAACTGAGAGCTGGCTACGATGATCAAATTTAATCGGAAGATTTCTGTCTGATGACGCAGACAAACAAGTATTTCTATCCCCACTTCGTTTTTTTCTCCAACCTCTTTTGACTTTTACAGCGCTGAATAGCCTCCCTGGCCTAACAGAATAAGAACCCTCTGATGATCAGAGAACTTAAGAATAAAATCTCACTGCGAGAAGAAAAAATGAAGACAAACCAAAGGAAAAAAAAAAGTTAGTTCATCGCTAGAATGTTGCTTTTCATTGACTTGCAAATGTCTGCCAAGAAAAGTGTTTGCAAGACCAAGTGGGTGGGAAATTGAAAGCACTGTCGAGGTAGAGGCTTCTCTCTCTCTCTCTCTCTCTCTCTCTCTCTCTCTCTCTCTCTCTCTCTCTCTCTCTCTCTCTCTCTCTCTCTCTCTCTCTCTTTCAGCAGAATTTGAAATGGAAGATAATGAAGACAAATTTCATTTTAGGAAATGACGTGATCTCTATTCCCACTCGCATACGCCCATTCACAAAAGTTATTTTCCTCGTAATTAATAGTTTATTTGTTTAAAGACTATTAATTAGTCTACATTCATTTATATTCCTCTCTCATTTGCATACATGCTATCCTTTATTTCTAATTGTTTGTTAGATCACTAATTGCTTCCAAGTTTTTTAATAGTTTAATGGTTATTTATTCAATAAAACCAATGATAATTAATGCCTTGCCTTCCCTCATATTCCTGTGTTTATTAAAGTAGATCTTGACATATTACTTGTTTACTGGTGCCAACTTTATATTATATAATGGTACTTATGCATATTTTTTATTTTTCATGGAATTCTTGTTAATTAAAACCAGTTTTTTTCGTTTATGTTATTCGACACGCTGATTTTAAATTGATAAAAAGTGACCTTGGAAAGATAAGATAAAAGAAAATTAAAAAAAAAATCTCTTTGGGATAAGGATATGCATTTTATATTCAGTGTCATTTCTTCTCCAAACTTAGTTATATTACGAAAAGTTCTCTCTCTCTCTCTCTCTCTCTCTCTCTCTCTCTCTCTCTCTCTCTCTCTCTCTCTCTCTCTCTCTCTCTCTCTCTCTCTCTCTCTCTCATACATATTTCATTCCCCTCGACTGACTGCTTGGTCCAGAAATGAGATTTCCATATTTGTGTTTGCGTTGCCATGTCGCCACTTGCCATTATTTCCATACTTGTGTTGGCTGTTCTTTTATGGAAATTTGGGAATTGAAAAACTAAAATAAATATGTCGTCATTTATATTAATATATTGAGGTATTGAAAAACAATAAATATGAAGTAAGTCATCATTTATTTTAATAGATTTAAGGTGTTGAAAAACAATGAATATGACGTAATCATTTATATTAATATATTGAGGTATTGAAAATCAAATATGACGTCAGCATTTATTTTGATAGATTGAGGTAATGAAAAACAATAAATATGACATCATTTATTTTAATAGGTTAAGGTATTGAAAAACGGTAAATATGACGTCATCATTTATGTTAATAGATTGAGGTATTAAAAAACTAACAAAAAAAATATGATGTCATTAATATTAATAGACTGATGTATTGAGAAACAAAAACAAATGTGACGTCATCATTTATATTATATTGATGTATTGAAAAACAAAAAAAAATATGACGTCATCATTATATTAATTGAGGTTTTTAAAAACAAAAAATATGACGTCATCATTTATATTTATAGATTGAGGTATTGAAAAACTAAAAAATATGACGTCATCATCTATATTAATAGATTGAGGCATTTAAAAACAAAAACAATTATGACGTCATCATTTATATTAATAGATTGAGGTGATGAAAAGCAAAAAAACATGACGTCATCATTTATATTTATAGATTGAAGTATTGAAAAGCAAAAAACATGACGTCATCATCTATATTAATAGATTGAGGCATTTAAAAACAAAAACAACTATGATATCATCATTTATATTAATAGATAGAGGTATTGAAAAGCAAAAAAATATGACGTCATCGTTTATATTAATAGATTGAGGGATCTTCCATTGCACTTTCCCAAGTAATAAAAAATATAATTATTTAAATAAAAATATTCTCCTATCTTTTGATATATTTATACTAATTAAGGAAAAGGGTATTTAAATATAAATATTTCCCTTTTAATTGAGATATTTATACTAATTAAGCATACAAGGCTTTACTTATTATTATCACCACGATATAGTGACGAAATCATAATCCGTCAAAATCCTGGACGGACAAAATCCCTCGTGACCCGACTCCATTTATTTCACCTTCTTTGTCTCCATTGTGCGACAGCTGGGACTTTCGGATTCCGCGAGTGGGTGCCATAAAGGGGCCTAATTCTTCTTGGTATCACGACAGTGCCCTGGGACCCCCCCCCCCCACCCTAAAACACACCCCCCCTCCCCCCTTGCCCCTCAGCCACCCCCTCCCTCGCTTAGCAGAAAATAAGAAAAGAAATAAATACTTTGGCGGGTGGAATGGTTACTTAGCGAGAACGAATGTGCCCGGTAGTTTTCTTTCTATTTTTTTTTTCTTCTTACCGAGATGTAAAGGCGTTTTTCATGTACTAAAAAGGAGGTTTAACGTCATACTTGAATGAGGAATAGATTTGAAAGGCACCATGAGAAGGCATTGTGCGTTAATGGGTCTAAAATGTGGTCAAATATTGGGTCAGGTTATTGTTTTGGTGTTGATATAAGAAAATGTCATAAAAATATAATGAAACGTTTTTTTAAAAATCTAAGAAAATGTCCTATGAAAAATAAGAAAACGTCTTATAAATATAAGAAAATGTCCTAAGAAAATATAAGAAATCGTCTTATAAAAATAGAAAACATCTTATGAATAACGATAAAAACTGCTTCTTTAAAAATAACTAATACTTTGAGGTAATATGAATATTCATGTTATTTATTTTATTTTTTATATTCGGTGAAACTTCAGAAATTCAATCTTTGTCAATTCTTTTCTTCTGAATAGATTGACTTAGTCTCATTTTGTAGTTTATATATGACTGATCTATTTTAACGTTGTTACTGATCTTGAAATATTTTATATTTTTCTTTATTC
>NC_090766.1:22180354-22187854 GCF_036898095.1 Palaemon carinicauda
CCTGATATTTATAAACTAACATGTAAACTAACAGGTTTTTCATAATATTAATTAACTTATAAGTGTTTCCGTGTGTCCTGATACTTATAAGCTAGCAGATAAACTAACGGGGGTTTTCATAATCTTAATAGACTTCAAAGTGTTTCTTGATCCCTATAAACTTAATTGTTCCCTGATCCTTTACTGACTTCCTGTTTTTTCTTGAACCATATAAACTTTAAATGGTTTAATAACACTTACAAACTCCTTGTTTTTTCCCCGACCTTTTTAAACTTTAAAGTGTACCCTGAAAACTATAAAGTTTTATTTCTTTATCCCTATAAGTTTCAAAGTGCCCCCTGCCCTGTTTTTTTTTTTTTTTTTTTTTTTTTTTTTTTCCCAATTTATCCCGACTAATATACTTCACAGTTTTCCTGATCATTATAAATTTAAAGGTGTTTCCCGGTCCTTATGTTTTTTCCTGATCCTTATAACTTCAAAGTGTTTTATTGATTCTTATAAAATGCCCAGTGATCCCTTACATTTAGAGACTAGCTGGTTTTACTGGGAACTTTTAAACTTCCCCTTTGATCTTATAAACTTCGAAAGGTTTCATGCTCCTTATAAACTTCCCAGTTGTTGTTGACCCAAGCAAACTTCCCAGGTTTTCATGACCCAGACAAACTTCCCAGTTTTTCTTGACCTAAACAAACTACCCAGTTTTTCCCAAATTTTCCTAACCGCGACAAACTTCCCAGTGTTTTCATAATCCAGACAAACATCCCAGTTTTTTACAGTTTTTCATTACCCAGACTAACATCCCAATTCTTTCTGACCCAGACAAAATTCCTAGGTTGTCTCAATTTTTCCTGACCAAGAAAAACTTCCCCTTTTTTCCAGTTTTTCATGACCCAGACAAACTTCCCAGTTTTTTCCAGTTTTTCATGACCCATATAAATTTCCCAGTTTTTCACAAATTTTCCTAACCTCGACAAACTTCCCAGTTTTTTCATAATCCAGACAAACATCCCAGTTTTTTAGTTTTTCATGACCCAGACTAACTTCCCAATTTTTCCTGACCCAGACAAACTTCCATGGTTTTCTCAATTTTTCCTGACCCAGAAAATCTTTCCCGTTTTTTTTCCAGTTTTTCATGACCCAGACAAACTTCCCAGCTTTTTCCAGTTTTTCATGACCCAGATAAACTTCCCAGTTTTTCACAAATTTTCCTGACCCAGACAAACTTCCCAGTTTTCTCCAGTTTTTCATGACCCAAACTTCCCAGTTTTCCCAGTTATTTACGGCCCAGATAAACTTCCCAGTTTTTATTGACCAAAACACACTTCCCACTTTTTCCCAATTTTTCCTGGCCTAGACAAACATCCCATTTTTCCCTGATCCAGATAAACTTCCCATTTTTCCTAACCCAGACAAACTTAACAGTTTTTTCCCAGTTTTCTCTATTTTTCCTGACCCGGACAAATTTCCTAGTATTTCATGACTGCCAAACTTCCCGGATTTGCTTGAACCTTAATAAGTACATATCTTTGTAACTTTTCCCTTTTTCTTGACCCAGACCAACTACCCAGTTTTTCCCAAATTTTCCTAACCGCGATAAACTTCCCGGTGTTTTCATAATCCAGACATACATCCCAGTTTCTTACAGTTTTTCATGACCCAGACTAACTTCCCAATTTTTCCTGACCCAGACAAACTTCCTAGGTCTTCTCAATTTTTCCTGACCCAGAAAAACTTCCCCGTCTTTTTCCAGTTTTTCATAACCCAGACAAACTACCCAGTTTTTTCCAGTTTTTCATGACACAGATAAACTTCCCAGTTTTCCCAGTTATTTACGGCCCAGATAAACTTCCCAGCTTTTATTGACCAAATCACACTTCATTCCAAGGACAAGGAAATGTGTGCGTTTACCTATCAGTTTGAACTTTGCCCCATGAAAAAAGGACCAACCATATTTTAAGGGAAAGTGTTCATAAATCTTTGTTCTCCCGGAAGGAAAGAAAAAAAAAATTCTGTACTATCATGGATCAAGTCTTCTTCTTCTTCTTCTTCTTCTTTTTCCTCCTCCAGATTTTTCAAGCAAATAAAAATCTCTTTCCCTTCAATTTCTTTTTTTGTAAGAACCACATTTTTCATCTCCTTCAGAAAAGATGTATTCTCTTTCAGCCTTTTGCAAAGGAAGGGATTTTCTCCAGTTTTTCTGAATAAGGTTTATCCTTTTCAACATATCAAAGACATTCTTCCTGAAAGGAATTATTAATCATTCTTTCTTCGTTTATATGAAACCTTCTGCGTGTTTGAGTTTTACAAAAGTGGGGTTTCCCCATCGTATTTGGTTGGGATATTCGATTTACATATACGTCTTAATGGTAACAAAGAAAATTTATCTATATATTATATATATATATATATATATATATATATATATATATATATATATATATATATATGTATATATATATATATATATATTTATATATATATGTATATATATACATATATGTATATATGTATATATATATATATATATATATATATATATATATATATACATACATACATACAATATATATATATATATATATATATGTATATATATATACACATACATACATACATACATACATACATACAGAATGTATATAATGACAGATGGTATTCTGAGAAAGGGTTGCGTAGGTTGTGCCTCGTTTGCAATATTATTATTATTATTATTATTATTATTATTATTATTATTATTATTATTATTATTATTACCTAAGCTACAAACTTAATTGGAAAAGCAGGATGCTATAATCCCAAAGACTCCAACAGGGAAAATAGCCCAGTGAGGAAGATGGCAGTGGAAGACCATGTTACAGAGGCTATTGCACTACCCTAGACTAGAGAACAATGGTTTGATATTGGAGTGTCCTACTAAAAGTGCTGCTTAGATTTCTAAAGATTGAAGGAGAGTATCACCACTGACGTCCATATTACCGTTGCCAATTGGGTAGTCATGTCGTCAGTGCGCCTCCAGCGCCCTACTGTATGCATTACCTAAGGGTCTTTGCAAGGATCCCTATACCCTTAGCTGCATCCACATTTTAACCTTATGCAGTACCTCTTCCCGCTATCTGTTATCCATCTTGCTGTACGAGTTCTGTCGAATTTTACTTCGTAATGCACAGAATTTAACTGAAATTTATCTGAGTACACAGAATTTAACTTAAATTCATCTGAGTACACAGAATTTAACTGAAATTTATCTGAGTACACAGAATTTAACTGAAATTTATCTGAGTACACAGAATTTCACAGGAATTTATCTGAGTACACAGAATTTCACTAGAATTTATCTGAGTACACAAAATTTTACTAGAATTTATCTGAGTACACAGAATTTAACTGAAATTTATCTGAGTACACAGAATTTCACTGGAATTTATCAGTGTACACAGAATTTCACTAGAATATATCTGAGTACACAGAATTTAACTGAAATTTATCTGAGTACACAGAATTTAACAGAAATTTATCTGAGTGCACAGAATTTCACTAGAATTTATCTGAGAGCACAAAATTTCAGTTGAATTAATTTAAGACGAAAAATGATATTGAAGAAAGTAAAAATTGATCAAAGAAGGACATTACTTATGCAAGGAAAACTTGCTAGTAAATTAGCATCACTTTATTAAAAGCATTACAACACAATCACTCCCTTTTTTCCTGCCCCCCCCCCCCCCCTTCCTCCTCCATCCTACCTTTCTCGGTAGCGTAGTGGGCACTATTCCTCATTTATTACATAGGCCTAACTCTTATGCAGTTGGGGGTCTTGTATAAGCCTCTCTTTGGTATGGAGAATATTTAACTATCTGAGTATTTAGCTTTTATGGTAAAGAACTACTGGTTAGAGTCAGATGAGTTGTAGCTTGCTAGTAATGATAATAACAATAACAATAATGGTAATGATGATAATAATAATAATATATTCTACCAGCAAAAATGCTCTTTTAGTTCCTATTCCCATCAATGCGTTCTATTTGATGACTATGTCAATTCATGTCCCGTGGGATATGTTTGACTATTCTGTTTTGTAAACCTATTTAGAAATAATGTCATTTCGGTTGAATATGCCCTGCCTAATAAATGTGCGTTATGTGATGAATAATTCTCAAAGAATGAATATATCTTTTAGCAGAGCTCTTACATTTGATGAATCATGTTAATTTAGGTTAATGTACTGTTAATGTCCTCTCTAAACATTTGCAACATGATAAAAAAAAACTTTCTTTGATGGACATGCCCCCGTGTTTGCGTTCCTTTCTTTTGGAAATGCATTGGACAAACTTGTTATGTCGAATGAATCCCGAGTGGACCATTATGTAAATAGCAGACGTTCGTTAACGCTCTTTTGACGTTCGGAGAGCTAATGCATGCGTCACAGGAGAGAGGGTCGTCAGGTTATCTGTCAGGGCTAGAATTTCGGCATCGCTGTAACTTTTAGTAATAAAAATAAAAAAGAATTTTAACGATGAAATGTTTTGATCTAAGTCGGGTTTTATAAAATATTCTGTAATTTTTCATAACTGTAATTCGCAATCTATTTCGGTTAAAAATGATGAAGTAAGCGACATTATTATTATTATTATTATTATTATTATTATTATTATTATTATTATTATTATTATTATTATTATTATTATTATTATTAGTTAACCTACAACCCTAATTATAAAAGTAGGATTCTATAAGCCCAAGGCCTCCAACAGGGAAAATAGCTCTCTGAGGAAAGGAAGTAAGGAAACAAATAGAATTGTATACCTGAATGCACCCTCAACCAAGAGTAACTCTAACACAAGACTGCGAAAGACCATGGTGCATAGGCTATGGCACTACCTAAGTCTAGAGAAAAATGGTTTGATTTTGGAGTGTCCTTTACTTAGAAGAATTGCTTATCATAACTGAATAACCAACAAACATTGTATATTATGTTTGTTATTAACTTCATATCGTGAGAAAATATAGATAATAAGTTATTCATATTACTGTAAAGATTAATCTTCATTTAATCAGCCTTTGGGGTGTTTTTATTTCTTCATTTGTTTCGTCATTAGTTTCAGCACTTGTAGCGAAGAGGGGTATCCAAAAAGTGTGAGGAAATCCAAAAACAAATTAGCAGGCTAAATTTAGCTATATATATATATATATATATATATATATATATATATATATATATATATATATATTATATATATATATATATTCAGTATATATATACAGTATATATATATATATATATATATATATATATATATATATATATATATATATATATATATATATATGAGTGTGTATGTTTGAAGGTATGCATGTGTATACCATACTTGTGAAGCCATGCACGCAGATATGTTTTTTCATATACTGTATATATATATATATATATAGAGAGAGAGAGAGAGAGAGAGAGAGAGAGAGAGAGAGAGAGAGAGAGAGAGAGAGAGAGAGAGAGAGAGAGAGAGAGAGAGAGAGAGAGAGCTGTGTGTGTGATATTTTAGTTGGCGTTATCACCCTTAAAAATAACTACAATGACCAAGCTCCTCCCAAAATAACAACACGACCCCGTAGGGAATTGTGTCCCACAGGCACAACCTTAGGTATTACTGTCATCCATGTACAGCAACCCTATTACCAAAAAAGATTTTAGAAGTATAACCTAAACCATTACTATTTATGTGCACTCTTCAGGTACCCACGGCAGCCCTAAACACCCTCAAGGTTCTGACGTTTCTGAACCTGAACTACAACCAGATTCAGGTGATCAACCACGGAGCCTTCGGTGGGCTGACTGTCCTGGAACGACTGAGTCTTTACGAGAATAAAATCGCACATATTGATGATAACGCCTTCAAAGGAATCGGCAGGTGAGACGTTGGCTGTTTTTTTGCTGTTGTTGTGACGCATGTGAACAAAACCGTCGGCTTGAAAGTCATTCAAGTCTTGGAGTCGTAAAGCAGAAACCGACGTCTTGTTTGGTTGGTTGATTTTGAGTGGTTTGACATCCTGATATCGAAGGGCGTTGATGCCGATGTCGTTTGTTATCAATAAAGAATAAAATTAAATTCAATTTGAAGCCATGGAAGTAAAGATGTCCGTATAAAAGATTTCAGAAGACCTTCCTCTAAAGTAAATCTAAAAATACCGCTAGCCTAGAACAATACATCCTGCCCAAGAATCTTGGCAAGGATGAACCTTACATCCTCACCTCGAGCCTCGAGGAGATATTTATTTCTTAATGGCTTGAAAGTCTTCGAGGGTAGTAAGGTAGCCCAGTGTCGTGAGATTCAGGTTGAAAAAACAATTCATATAAACAGATCAATAACTGACGCTGTTAGGCTTCACAGAATTTGCTACCAGTTGGAAAGCTAAGTGGAAATAGAATGAGGGAAAGTAGGATAATGGGAATGGGACGTTGCAAGAGAAAAAGTCAAATCAAATTTGCTGTTCAAATCACGTAATATATGTGTGACCTTCTTGGACAGAAGTCTTCAATATAAATGAATATATTTTAGCCTGAGCACAATACTTTCTTTACGATATCTTCATACTTTAGAGGCTTAGAGGTGTGACGTAAGTAAAATGTTAGGAGAAATTATGTGAACGTTGACTTTATTTCTAAACCCAATTTATATGATATAACAGTATTTCTAAACATCTTCAACCAAAGGTTTGATTTATTATGAGAAGGTATATTGGTCAAGAGATGTATTTGTTCACAGTATTTGAAGGTTTTGAATAATGATTTGCAACGTAAAATTAAATAAATATTTTAGAATTTAAAATTTATACACTTAAATTTGTATATTCCATGTAGATAAATTTTTTTCTGGTGTACTTTAACACCACAGGGGAAAAAATGCCAAGAATATTTAACGTCAGTAAAGAATAAAAATTATAGAATAAGTGTGTTTTAATGCCTTTTTCCATTTATTTAAATACCAGGTATACATGAAGACCTTAGAGAAAGATTGGGGCAAAAATATTAAAGCTCAATAAAGAATAAAAAAAGATATAGAAATTATAGAATTAGTGAAATTTAAAACGTTTTTTTTCTCTATTTTTGTATTTTAATTCAGGTAGGTAAATTTTCACCAGTTATACATGAAGAACTTGGAGAAAGAAAGGGGCAAAAAATATCCAAGTTCAATAACGAATAAAGATATATAAAAATTATAGGATCAGTGCATTCTTAAAATTTCTTTTACCTCTATTTTTTAATTCATGTAGGCAAATTTCCATCAGATATACATGAAGACCTGGTAAAAAGAGAGGTCATTGATATCTAACTTCAATAAGAAATGAAAGATATATAATGATTATAGAATCAGTCCATTTTTAAAACAAATCTTTTTCCTCTATTCTCTTTTAATTCAGGTAGAGGTAAATTTTCACCAGGTATACGTGAAGACCTTGGAGAATGAAAGGGACAAAAATATCTGAGCTCAATAAGAAATAAAAAAAAGA
>NC_090766.1:22192854-22252854 GCF_036898095.1 Palaemon carinicauda
TCGCACATCCCGCCCAACGCCTTCAGGGACCTGCACTCCCTGGAGTGGCTCAAACTCTCCCACAACAACATCAAGGAGTTGCCGGAGGAGACAGTCATGCCTATCTTAGATACTCTTACCATGATCGATGTGGCAAGTGAGTGCTTTATTCTTTTCATATTTTTGTCATGTTTTTGTCAGTTTTTATCTTTTTCACAGGAAAATGGAAGTACTGTACGGGTATTTATTATAAGATCTTTTTATTCTCAGAAGATAAAAAGTATTTATTTTAGTTCATTTTTTATTCTTTTGAAAATGGGAATATTTATTTTAGTTATTTTTTTTTTTTTCATTTTTATGAAAATTGGAGTATTTAATTTTTTCTCGGGAAAGTTGGGGTATTTAAATAGATTTCTTTTCTCTGGAAAATGGGAGTATTTATTTTAATTATTTTCTCAGGAAAATTGGAGTATTTATTCCCTTTTTTCAGGAAAATGGGAGTATTTATTTTGTTTTTTCATCCAGAAAATAGGAGTATTTATTTTATTTTATTATTCCCAAGAAAATTGGAGTATTTATTTTATTTTATTATTCCCAAGAAAATTGGAGTATTTATTTTATTTTTCCTTGGGAAAAGTGGCATTATTTATTTTATATTTTCATTCCCAGGAAAATGGGAGTATTTATTTTGTTTTTTCATCCAGAAAATAGGAGTATTTATTTTATTTTATTATTCCCAAGAAAATTGGAGTATTTATTTTATTTTATTATTCCCAAGAAAATTGGAGTATTTATTTTATTTTTCCTTGGGAAAAGTGGCATTATTTATTTTATATTTTCATTCCCAGGAAAATGGGAGTATTTATTTTATTTTTCCTTGGGAAAAATGGCAGTATTTATTTTATATTTTTATTCCCAGGAAAATGGAGTATTTGTTTTTTTCGGGGGGAATGATTTCATTTTTTCCTTGGGAAAATGGGAGTATTTATGTTTTTTATTCCCAGGAAAATGGGAGTATTTATTTTCATTTTTTATTCCCAGGAAAATGGGAGTATTTTTTTTATTTTTTTATTCACAAGAAAATGGGAGTATTTTATTTTTTATTTTTTTATTCACAAGAAAATGGGAGTATTTACATTGACTTTGTTATTCCCTGGAAAATTTGAGTATGTATTTTTTTCATTCCCAGGAACATGGGAGTATTTTTTTTCTTTCATTGGGAAATTGGGTGTATTTCCATTTTTTTTATTCCTAGGAAAATGGGAGTATTAATTTAAAAAAAAAAATTATTTCCCTGAAAATGGGAGTATTTATTTTAATCTTTTTATTCCCATGAAAAAGGGAGTATTTATTTTAAATTTGTTATTCCCAGGATAGTTAGAGTAATCATTTGGATTTTTTTTATTCCCAGGAAAAGGTGAGTATTTATTTTGATTATATTATTCCCAGGAAAATTGGAGTATTTATTTTAATTGTTTGTTCCCAGGAAGATGGGAGTATTTATTTTAATATTTTTCTCAGGAAAATGGAAGTACTTATTTTAATCTATTATATCTCAGGAAAGAGTATTTATTTTTATATTTTTCTCAGGAAAATGAAAGTATTTATTTTAATCTTTTTTATCTCAAGAAAATGGAAGTATTTATTTTAATATCTTTATCCTCCAGAGAATGGAATTTTTTATTTCAATAATTTTTCACCTTCCGAAAAATGGGAGTATTTATTTTAATTATTTTTTATCTCAGGAAAATGGGAGTATTTATTTTAATATTTTATTGACATGAAAATTGGAATATGTATTTTAATCTTTTTTATTCTAAAAAAAATGGGAGTATCTTTTTCCTTGGCTGATATATCAAGTAAGGGGTTTTATTTTCTTCCTTCTTCACTTCTTTCTTTCTTTTGGGGGGAATGGGAAAGATATTGGTCTTGTACTTATACTTCTCACATTTTAGGGGTTGAAGAATTTCCATTTATTCATATAGTCAGCGGGTGGTTCTGTATATCTTATGTTATTTTTTTTTTCAGAAACTTATCATCACTACATGATTGATGGTGCAAGAGTTTCTTATTTTCATTGTTTTCTCTTATTCTCTTTCAGGTTTAAGAATATATCTTTTCTGTCCTGTGAGATATATTACATAACAGATGTTTTTCCGTTTTTTCTTATTGCTTTTTAGATGGAAAATGATAGCAATGATTTGAAGAGATGTTCCCCCTTTATTGAGGTGGAGTTTTATCAGTAACCCGGACATGTTTTCATTTTAACGCTGAATTTTTCTATTATTTGGAGTTTTGATATTTCTCTTGACATTGTGCACCATTATATTATGGCACTTTGCTTGTATGCATTATATATATATATATATATATATATATATATATATATATATATATATATATATACTGTATATATATATATATATGTATATATATATATATATATATATATATATACAGTATATATATACATTATATATATATATATATATATATATATATATATAATGTATATATATACTGTATATATATATATATATATATATATATATATATATACAGTATATATATACATTATATATATATATATATATATATATACAGGTACTTATCTAAATAGTTAGATAGATATTTGGTTTCGTTAAAGTTACATGACTCGAAAAACCACAAGACTACTTTATATCTATACAGTAGAATTAGATATTGTACATATTCGACCCTCCATGCTTATGCATCGACTGTATATTGTATTTAAGAAGTATGAAAAATTAATTATTCCATGTGGCTTTATGATATACATTTTTACAGTTCAGATTACGAATTCCTGCTCATGCAATTAGTTATAAGTGCCGATTTTATGATTAGCTTAATAATAGTATGTAAGAAAAACTTTCAAATTCACTCACTAAATTTGCTAGGAAATCTTATGTTATTTATGACAAGTTATTTTCTATATGTATTTTATGATTAATCCTTCATTTTTATTAACTATGAGTGTGACGTTGTCTGCATCAATCTCATTTAATTACCACACACGCATCATGCACCTAGTTAAATAAGCTTCCAACTAATAAGGATCATTTTCTCAAACCATTTTAGTAGTCACTTAAGCATCCAACCAATGATGAGCATTTTTTCAAACCCTAGTAGTAGTCACTTAAGCATCCAACCAATGAGGATCATTTTCTCAAACCATTTTAGTAGTCACTTAAGCATCTAACCAATGAGGATCATTTTCTCAAACCATCTTAGTAGTCACGGTTAGCATCCAACCAATGAGGATCACTGTCTCAAACTACCTTAGTAGTCACATATGCATCCAACCAATGCGGATCATTTTCTCAAACCATCTTAGTAGTCACGTAAGCATCCAACCAATGAGGATCACTTTCTCAAACCATCTTAGAAATCACGTAAGCATCCAACCAATGAGGGTCATTTTCTCAAACCATCTTCGTAGTCACGTAAGCATCTAACCAATGAGAATCACTTTCTCAAACCACTTTAGAAGTCATGTAAACATCCAACCAATGTGGATCACTTTCTCATCTCCTGCTCTCCCAACACAGACAACCCCTTGGTTTGTAACTGCGATTTACTCTGGCTGAAGTCCTGGCTTAGCAATCCTCACAACCAAGACCACGTCGAGTCCGCCGGGGACCACATCTGCCACACCAAGGACCGCATCCCCCACGCCATCGCCAACCTTCCCGAAGGGGAGTTCAACTGCCCCCCGCGCCTCCCCGAGGTAAGGCTCCTTTAGGGTACCCTAGGAGACACATGTTCAATTCAGTTTTTTCTCTTAAAAAAATGAAAAGGAAATTCAGAACAGAAAGGCTTTGTAGATATCTTAAGGCTGTGAATCAAGGGGCTTTTTTTCCACTAGTGGCACAACTTTGTGGTCATGTTTATATATTTCTATTATCATACATTATTTTTTTACTATCTCTTGATTGCCCTTTTCTCTACTTGGGTAGTACTAAGGCTATCTCTTAGAGAGGAAGGTGATGTTTCTCTCTTGGCCCTTTTCTCTCTCTTATAACTCGTGTGTTCGCGACCAAATGTATTTTCTAGAAAGGCATTGATTTGCTCTGCTGATTTTTGTGTAGTGTTTCTCCATGACAGTTTTTTTAAACTACAAAAACATCTTATTTCAGTCACTTATTTTCTTTTTTTTTTCTTTCTATGGAATCTTTACTTCCCTCTGGAATAAGTAAAATCAGGGATACAGTATTGCGAAACCAGTTTTTATTTTCGGTGGAAATTATTCATTGTATGTTTTGGATGAAAGATTTGATTTGTCTCCAAAAATCTACGACAGAATTTTGTCCTTAAAATATGTCATTAAGTTTTATGTATTAATTTTGATATCTTGCAAAAGATCACATAATGAACTTCATCTTTTAAACGAAGAATTTTTTAAAATATGTAAATACTATTCGATGAGATAAACACTTCAAACATGGAACTTCCTATTCATAAATCTCTTTAAATCCACTATTTGTTTGTTTCTAAGTTTAATATACTGTATTATAAAGTTTCGTCCGTATTGCATGTTCATTTTGTTTCCATCTTTACCTATAAAGACATTTTCAAATGGCTTTTTTTTCTCCTATTTTATTTCATTTAATTAACTGCCTGCTTTGTCTCCCCCTAGGGGTTTTCATAAGGAGTTCTCTAGAATTGGGCGAACCATCGTTAGTTATAGCAACCGTAAGTCAGGATGTTTATTTTAGCATATACAGGTGTATGGGCATTTTTCTAAGCCTGCCTTTTGTCAGGGAAATTTTAACTAACCCCTTCGAATATCAGGAAAATCTCCTACCTGGGCTATGAATGCTCTTCGTATGCAATGGATCGAATTTGCGGTATGGTGGGACTGCACGATTTATCTTAGTTATTTTCATATCTTGAAACATTTCCCTTCAATGACACTTTATGGTGCCCATTTAAAATAGATAGTTAACTATGATTTGGTTGATTCAAAATCGATCACTTCCAGCTATTAGGTTTTAAGTGGAAACCCATGGATATTTGACTTGTAATGATGGCCCTTGGCATCCGTGCATGATTTTGAAGGTAAACAAGAATGCGTTCTTCTTCTGCATACATTGATTCATGATAATGAAAATTCGAAAATGATAAACCTGTATTATTATTTTTTTACAAGGCAAGCCCTTTCTATCCCTCTATAAGTATGCCATGTACTTGTGACTATATTATTTTATCTCTCTGCGATACAAGCTTTTTCCAATGCTACAAAAGCCTTGCAACATTGACAACTTGTTTTTACCTTTCCCTTAACGATATGCTTCATTTCGACCTACGAGTATGCTAAAAGCTCTCTTCGAATCTTCGCACTCTGAGAGTCTTGCATGGCTAGCCTGATACGAAATCTCTTCTTATCCCTTTACTATCACGTTCATTACCATGTTGCTTCTGTTGTAGGTTCACGGAGATCAGACGCGAAGTTGCTGGTGTTCAGTCCTAGACTGAAAAAGTCGTAAGTTTTAGTTTCGTTGTCTGCTCCTCTCAGACATCAGACGAGGGAAGTGTAATGTGAGGAGTATGCTAAATCTATACGTTGTTTCTTCTTAAATTACTACATGCGTTATTCACGCTTGTCAGTCATTGCTTAAAGGATATTTATTCATATTCCTAATCAAATTAAATGTTTTAGCTTTATGGGATACATAATCATAGCCAGAACAAATTTTCGACCTGTTTCTGAAAATGGGTAATAATATTTGTTAATGATTGAATTTAACCCCAAATGCCCGAAAAAATTTTCAACTGGTTTTTGAAAGTAGGTAATACCCTTTGTTGATGATTAATTTTAAAGCCAAATGCCGGAATAAATTTTCAACTTGTTTTTGAAAATAGGTAATATCATTTGTTAATGATTAATTCCAAAGCCAAATGCCGGAATAAATTTTCAACTTGTTTTTGAAATAGGTGATATCATTTGTTAATGATTAATTTTAAAGCCAAATGAAAGAACAAATTTTCAAGTTGTTTTTGAAAATAGGTAATATCATTTGTTGATGATTAATTTTAAAGCCAAATGCCGGAATAAATTTTTAACTTGTTTTTGAAAATAGGTAATATCATTTGTTAATGATTAATTCTAAAGCCAAATGCCGGAATAAATTTTCAACTTGTTTTTGAAATAGGTGATATCATTTGTTAATGATTAATTTTAAAGCCAAATGAAAGAACAAATTTTCAAGTTGTTTTTGAAAATAGGTAATACCATTTGTTAATGATTAATTTTAACCCCAAATGAAAGAACAAATTTTCGACTTGTTTTTGAAAATAGGTAATACCATTTGTTGATGATTAATTTTAAAGCCAAATGCCGGAATAAATTTTCAACTTGTTTTTGAAAATAGGTAATACCATTTGTTAATGATTGATTTTAAAGCCAAATGAAAGAACAAATTTTCAAGTTTTTTTTTAAAAATAGGTAATACCATTTGTTAATGATTAATTTTAACCCCAAATGCCCGAACAAATTTTTGACCTGTTTCTGAAAATGGGTAATAACATTTGTTAATGATTGAATTTAACCCCAAATGCCAGAACAAATTTTTGACCAGATTCTGAAAATGGATAATAACGTAATTTTTTATTATTAAATTTATCCACAAATGCTAAAACAAATTGTCGACCTCTTTCTGAATATGGGTAATAACATTTGTTAATTATTAAATTTAATCCGGAAAGCCAGAACACATTTTCGACCTATCTCGGAAAAGCGGTAATAACATTTGTTAATTATTAAATTTAACTCCAAATGTGACCTGCGTACCATATCTCAAAGTCCGACATTAATATGGAATGTAGTGAAAGACGTAGAAAGGATTCTTTACCATAAACTGTGGTTAGATGGTGACACATTAGAATCCAGTTTGTGGTAATAAAGAATGTGCATTTTCAAACTAATACCGGTTAGCGATTTTAGGTCGTTATGAATAATGACTATCTTCATGGTTTCAATATTTTAAAGTCGTTAGGTTGTATTTATTACATTTATATTTGTGTTTTGTTTTTTTTTTGTCTGTGTGCGTGAGTGTATATATTGAAATTAATAGACATTATACAAACATGCGTATATAATTTTGGCGGTTGTTTGTCCCTCACCAAAAAAATATGAAACCCCCTTTGATACTGGTAAGATGATAAAATGCGTTGCATTAGATTCATTTTGTGAACAGCAAACAAAGAATCTAGTTTCGGTTGCTATAGGTTAGTATAGAAAAGGTATCGGATTGGCAGTATTATTACTTCTTGTAGATTCCTTTCTTAAAGCAAACGAAATTAGATTTAAACAAAGTTTGGAGTACTTAACTAATCCCTAAGTAATGTATGAAATATTCTTTTTTCAAGGGTGTCATAAAATCTTCGTATTATTTCCAATGCTAAAGAGATTTTACAAAAGCAACGTTCCATGTAATTTTAGCTCTTAATTTTCGTTCTTACAATTCTGCAGATGGTATGATAAAGGTTTTGCTCCTATGCGATGCCATTAGAGTTAATGTCTTTGTTCATTTGTGTTTTCTATCTACAATTAAATTTATTAACATGTCCAATTAGATGATTATTAACATCGTTGCTTTTTGGCACTCTTGAGTGCCAGTAGAAGTGGGAGCGCTAATTCTGAGAACTTATAGAACAAATGCTCCTTTTCCCATTTTTCATTTCACACTTAATATCTCAAATAATCCTAGCGGTTTTTTAAGATTGGGCAACTGAAACATCATCGGAAAATATATTTAAAGAAATTTGTATATAGGTTAATCCCTCCCATGTCTATGAATTATCATCTGCATATCATTAGATTGTGAAAAGGGTGACAGAAGAGAAACAATTACAGCCTTTTGTGCATTGACGCCTTTTTCTGAGAGTTACGACCAGATTGATTGTGTTTGGTTTTCCCTAAACGTTAAACTATAATGCCACGACAGAAGGCCTGTCAATAATAAAATGACAGATCTTTAAACCATTTAGTTACTTTTGAATTTTACGTCGCTAATGAATGCATTGAATTGTAATTGGTAGCTGAGTCCCTCTGATGCCATCCCCAGTGATTATTGCGACACCTTTACCACCATCTTTGTCTATATTTCCATTTGGAGATGTTTCCTGAATTCATTCTCACTGACGTTATTTGTAAGTCCTCCAGATGTCGTGTATCTTATATAACCTGCGTTTAGCTTTAATGTTATCTTAGCCGTATTGTTATCTAATTATCGTTTTCTATTAAGTAAGGAATTCTCCTCCCATGATTAGATAGCATCATATTAAACCACCAATCCCTTTCGTTTACTATCCAGGTAAATTTCAGAGGATTTTGAACTGGTGTCACTTAAAGGCTTCAGTAGAGTCATTTTAATTACCATGGCAAGTTTGGTGTACTAGTTTACTTTTTTATGATTATGTTTCTAATGGTTCTTCCTCTTGTGTGTTACTAATTTTTATCTCTAACTAGGTGTAGTTGTTACTTCTAAAGGCCCGGTCTTTTAAGAAATGAGAACGACATTCTTATTTATGTCCAGAATGTCCTTTCTCTATTCTCGTTAATTTTATGTGTGGAGGTCAGAAGGTACAGATACCCTTAGATAAATACATACTTTATATACCATTTTCCAGTCATTAAAAGATTGATTTTTCCGAGCAATGTTGATTGGTATCGAGATGTTAAATATATCCTTATCGAAGATGATTTGCAATTTCTCCATATAATATGTGATTAATATATATATATATATATATATATATATATATATATATATATATATATATATATATATATATATATATATAATATACATATATATAGATAGATAGATAGATTGATATATATATATATATATATATATATATATATATATATATATATATATATATATATATATACATATATATATATACTGTATAGATATATATATATATATATATATATATATATATATATATATATATATATATATACATATATAGATGTATATATATATACATATATATACATATAGATATATATACATATATATATATAGATATATATATATATATATATATATATATATATATATATATATATATATATATATATCTGCATGTGTAAATATAACATCAGTTAACATATGATGAGCATAAAACATGCATCAAGCAGTGAAATCAATAATTAGAATCTTAATAGCACAGTCTGACTCGCCAAAGTACACTACCTAGGAATGTGTTCCCCTCTTCCTCTCGTGGCTTGATACTTATTTCATGCACAACGCCAGTTTTACGTCATTATGGTAACAGGCACACGTTTTATATGTATATATATATGTGTGTGTGTGTTCATGTGTACGTGCGTAAGCTTATGTATATTTTGTACACCCTGCTATTGCCACAGCTCTGCATAACTCTTATTTTCAGAAAGAAGAAAAATTTACAGTAGGTATATCAGTGTAGGCGCATTTTTAAACTCTACGGTATCATGTTGCCACGTTTCACTTACTTGACATCGTCGTATTTACTGAGAAGTTGTTTCATTTTGGAAGCCTGTAAATCTGGAGATGGGGTTAGACTCACTTCTAGATTATGAGACATTCATGATAGCCACCCCCCCCCCCCCCCGACTCTTTTGTTGGCTTAGCGTAGCTAATTTCATTTCAGTATAAAGGATGTATAGAGATTACTTAATGGCCCTCAAATAAAAGGTAATCAAGAAGAACCTTTAATATGATGCTAATATTCCAAACAAGTATGTTTAAATCCCAACATATATTTATTATTTGGGTTTAAAAGTGTTTTATTACACTAAAATACAACCCAGGTTTTCATACACCACATTTATAGTTTTAATTTTTTAAATATCCACATAAGTTTTTAATGTACAAATATTTTTTATAATATAAATGTAGTTTTGTTATCATTGATTGAAGAAATTGAGAGATACAGAGAATCGTAAATAAAAATTATATCCATTTGACACTATACTTAGTTAAATGATGCAACAGGGTTTTATACCCTTGGGATTTTTTACTGGTAATCATGACAGACTTGCTAACTCGAGACAAGCTCTGTGTATGGTTAAGAGCATGTGTGCCGACTACCTTATTCATTCTTCTTTGTCACCTATCCAAGTATTGATCTGGCCCACCACTTTCTAACTTGTCTGATCGAAAGGTAGAAATATAACAAACTTGATACGCATACATGGTATATATATGTACATATATATATATATATATATATATATATATATATATATATATATATATATATATATATATATATATATATATATATATTTATATATATATATATATATACTGTATATATATATATATATATATATATATATATATATATATATATATATATATATATATATATATATATATATCTGCATGTGTAAATATAACAACAGTTAACACATGATGAGTATAAAACATGCAGCAATTCATAGAATCATTAATGAGAATTTTAATAGCATAGTTAGACTCGCAAAAGTACTAACTAGGAATGTTTTCCCATCTTCCTCTCGTGGCTCTATACATATTTTATGCACAACGCCAGTTATGCGTCATTATATTTACTGGCACGTTATATATATGTATATATATATATGTGTGTGTGTTGATATGTGCGTGCATAAGCTTATGTACGTTTTGTACACCCTGATATTGCTACTGCTCTGCATAACTTATTTTCAGAAAGAAGAAAAATTTTCTGTAGTTATAATAGTGTAGGCTCATTTTTAAACTCTACGGTATCATATTGCCACGTTTCACTTACTTAATATCGCCGTGTTTACTGAGTTGTTTCATTTCGGAAGCCTGTAAATCTGGAGATGGGGTTAGACTCACTTTTACATTATGAGACATTCATGATACCCCCCCCCCCCCCACCTCTTTTGTTGGCTCAGCTTAGTTAATTTCATTTAAGTATAAAAGAATAAAGGATGCATAGAGAGTACTTAATGACCCTCAAATAAAAGGTAATCTAGAAGAACCTTTAATATGATGCTAATATTCCAAACAAGTATGTTTAAATCCCAACATATATTCATTATTTGGGTTTAAAGGTGTTTCATTACAATAAAATACACCGTAAGTTTCCATACACCACATTTATAATTTTATTTTTTTATATATTCACATAATTTTTTAATGTATAATTTTTTTTTATAATATAGATGTAGTTTTCTTATCATTGTTTGAAGAAATTGAGAGGTACAGAGATACATAAATGAAAATTATATCCAATTGACACTATACTTAGTTAAATGATGCAACAGGGTGTTATACCCATCGGATTTTTTACTGGTAATCATGACAGACTTGCTAACTCGAGACAAGCTCTGTGTATGGTTAAGAGCATGTGTGCCGACTACCTTATTTATTCTTTTTGGTCACCTAGTATTGATCTGGCCCACCACTTTCTAACTTGTCTGATCGAAAGGTAGAAATATAGCAAACTTGATACGCATACATGGTATATATATGTACATATACATATATATATATATATATATATATATATATATATATATATATATATATATATATATCTGCAAGTGTAAATATAACATCAGTTAACACATGATGAGTATAAACCATGCAGCAATTCATGGAATCATTAATAAGAATCTTAATAGCACAGTTAGACTCGCAAAAGTACTAACTAGGAATGTTTTCCCATCTTCCTCTCGTGGCTCTATACTTATTTTATGCACAACGCCAGTTATGCGTCATTATATTTACTGGCACGTTATATATATACTGTATATACATACATATACAGTATATATGTATATATATATATGTGTGTGTTCATGTGTGCGTGCATAAGCTTATGTATGTTTTGTACACCCTGGTATTGCTACCGCTCTGCATATCTTATTTTCAGAAAGAAGAAAAATTTACTGTACTTGTATTAGTGTAGGCTCTTTTGTAAACTCTACGGTATCACATTGCCACGTTTCACTTACTTGATATTCTATGTTTACTGAGAAGTTGTTTCATTTCGGAAGCCTGTAAATCTGGAGATGGGGTTAGACTCACTTCTATCTAGATTATGAGACATTCCTCATAACCCCCCCCCCCCCCTGTTTTGTTGGCAACCCTTTTGGCAGATATGTTTGACAGTAAGTAGAGGAACTCGACCTTCCTTATTCCTGTTTTCCCGAGGCTAAACTAACTAATTTAGCTTTTTGATGTGAAATTAAAGACTTCTTTATGGATCTTGATACTTATCGAGGTGTAGACCCAAATGGTATTTTCCTTTGTTTTTTTTTTATAAAGACTGCAGATTTCATAGCTCCAAAGTTATCTATTATTTTGCGCACGTTAGCAAGAAGATGAGCTTTTAGCCCTTGTTAAAGAATTGGTAATGTTACTCCACTATGTAGATGGGTTTGTGGTAACTCAAATCTAACTGATTACCGCCCAATTTCCATAACTCCCATATTATATGAAGTTTTTGAACGTCTTTTGGCTTAACATTTTAAAAGGTTTGCCAAAAGTAATCATCTATTCCCTAATTTGCAATTTGGTTTTCGTAGACGCCTTAGAGCAAGTGATGTCCTTCTTAAACTCTCCAATGCTGTACAGAAATCCCTTGACTGTGATCACGAAGTTCGTATAATTGGCCTTGATTTTAGTGCTGCCTTTGACCGTGTTAATCATGAGGTTCTTGTTTTCAAACTCAGACAGTTGGTGTTGGGTACCTCGTTTGTTATAATTATTATTGTATTTTTAAGTAATAGATCGCAAAGACTTGTTGTTGACGGGCACCATAGTGAGTATAGGAATGTGATAACTGGTGTTCCTCAGAGTAGTGTTCTTGGCCCATTACTTTCCATACTATATACACATGACATGTGGTTTGGCCTAGAAAACAAAGTTGTTGCATATGCAAATGATGATACTTTCTTTGCATCAATTCCATCTCCTGGATGTAGATCTGGGGTTGGTGTATCCCGTAATAGAGATTAGCTAAAATTAGTGCATGGTGCAAATTATGGGGTACGAAGTTGAATCCTAACAAAACTCAAAGTATGATGGTAAGTAGGTCAAGTACAGTGGCTCCTCAACATCTCTCTGCCTTGATAATGTTTATATAACTTTGTATGATTCTTTTAAAACTTTAGGTGTGATTCTCAACAGCAAATTTTCTTTTGAGAAACACAGTATTTTTGTGTCTCCTTCAATTGCACAAAAAATTGGCTTATTGAGAAAGTATTTTAAGATTTTCCATAATCAGTCTATTCTGAAGGAGCGGTTTAATTCTTTCCTTCTACCTTGTTTCGAGTATTGTCCTCATGTCTGGTTTTCAGCTGCTGATTCTCATCTTAATTTGTTGGACAGGAACTTACGATCTATTAGATTTCGTATTCCTGATCTATTTATTAATCTCTGGCACCGTTTTTCAATTAGTTTATTATGCATGTTGCATAAGATTTTTCATAATTCTGACCATCCTTTACATTCAGATATTCCTGGACAGTTCCATCCTGTTCGTAATACTAGGCATTCAGGTAATTCTAATAGTCAGGCCCTCTACATCATAAGGCTCAATACTACACAGTGAGGCTCAATACTACACAGTATTCTAGAAGTTTTATTCCAGCTGTGGCCAAGTTGTGAAATGATACTCCTAATCTGGTAGTTGAATCGGTAGAACTTCAAAGGTTCAAATTTGCAGCAAATGTTTTATGTTGAACAGGCTGACATGAGTTTTTTATAGTTTTTATGTGAAATATCTGTTTTATTGTTAATATTTTTCAAGTACTTTTTTTCAATTGTTCATTACTTTTTGTATCGTTTATTTATTTCCTTATTTCCTTTCCTTAGTGGGCTAATTTTCCCCGTAGGAGACTTGGGCTTATAGCATCTTGCTTTTCCAACTAGGGTTGTAGCTTATCTAACAATAATAATATTAATGATAATGATAATAACCCTACTACTACTACTACTACTACTACTACTACTACTACTACTACTACTACTACTACTACTACTACTACTACTAATAATAATAATAATAATAATAATAATAATAATAATAATACGTTCATTTACATTCTTGACTATTCTTTAGAATGAAATTTTGTAGCCCAACGCTTTTTTTCGAAACCCAACAGTTGTTGATACACTGTATGGGCTATTCACCGTGATGAAATTCAGTTTCATATGTACTCTGACCAATGCCTTACTCACATTGATAGGTGTAACTGTTTTGAATCTATGGAACCGACAAGGGTAGTATGACTGTGTAATTCTCTGCTGCCATTCTATGAATTTTTGGCTTTTTTAGGTACTTCTAGACCTAGAAAAAAAAAGTGGCTTAATATTAAACCAGCATCAGACCACTAGAAACTTAATGAATATTATCTTTAAGTCTTTGAGTACAATATTGTTAAACTGTTGTAAATCCTCGCTATGGACAATATATAAACAAAATATAAACACTAAATAATAAAGACATCAAAGAGCTTAAAATCCTATGGTAATAATTTTCATAATTTGATTCAAAATTTTCAAATAATTGCCTATCAATTTTATTTTAAGAATAATTGTAAGAGTTCAAGAAGAAACATGTTCTAAACTTTACTTTATCATGAACACAAAATAATGTTGACATACAGTTATGCACAACTCTACGGTCATCATTTGCCAAGTTTAACTTACTAATTTTTAATAGATATTGATTTTCTAAAAACAAGAGTTCTAGGTGATAAAGTTTTCTATTCTTGGACTTATTAAGAAAATAAGAATGCTAAGTACAAACATTTAATGTAAATTATAATGTGTTTGTCTTGACCGTTAATGATACACAATTATGAGCGGTCCAATTTTTCAATTACGTTGAGATCGACGATAATATGCTGGAGAAGTTAAACATGGTTCCACTGCTAAACTGAGTTTTCTAGAGAAAACACCGGAGACTGTCCAACAATGTCCAATTATATAAAGGAGTATGTATCTCATATCTCTATAGTGCTAAAACCTTGACTCATACCGACGCCATCTTTAGCAAAATTTTTCCTGATTTAAGAACATTAATAACCACTGCTGGAAAGGTTGTATTTCACATAGACATTCTGGAACGAAAGGAATGCACAATGATAGAAGCCATACTCAATCGCCAACCATGCTGGTTTGGTCACATGATCTGTGTGCCTGACAAATTGCTCCGATGACAAATACTATACAAACCGATAAAAATTGCAACCGAAGACCTGGTGGTCTTAAGAAGGAAAATTCAACTTTTAAAAAATTCAAACGTGGAAAACATTGCTACCATCAGTATGTTATGAAAAAATTAGCTTGAATAATTGGGACACTGCTTGTAGCAGGATCGCGTACTACAGCTCGTCCTAAAAAGACGTGACACGCCTGATAAGAGGTTCCTGCGAGCCCCCATCAGCCCCCATCGGAATTACCCAACATGTGGCATGGGACGCAACTCTAGGATTGGCCTGTTGAGCTATAGTAATGCACATAGACGTCAGGTGCAGCACCACCGTGTCGAATATCTTTTTCGGTTACGATAAACCGTTTAACTTGTCCTCTATTGATTTTTATTAATTAAAAGGAGTATTTTTGCCTAATTTTCAATAGTTTATTATCATGTTAATATTTCGGTCGTTATCGATTCTTACAATATTTGGATAGATTTAAGGAATTAAGTTTAGTTATTTTGGGTATCAGAAGAATAAAAAAGATTTCTCGATAATTAAAATTTTCTTTACTTTCGTTACATTTGTCTTTCTCCTTATTAACTCCGTTAGTCTTTTTCAACAAAGTTGATGCTCAGAAAATACCAAAAGAGGAAATCATAACCAAAGAAAATTTGTGTATTAAAAGACGAATTCTAATGAATACTACTGTATTAAAAGGCGAATTCTAAAAGACTTCTGTAATAAAATGCGAATTCTAAAGAATTTTTGTGTATGGAAAGGTAGCTTTTATGTTGAAATTAAGAAAATAAATAAAACAACATCATAACATGCAATACATTTGAATTTGGCAATATGTTTTTGAGGATTTAGGAAATGTAGATGGCAATTGAAAGGTAAGTGGCAAATCGATGATAAATGGAAAGGACGATATGATAGGATTATTGCTTCAAATAGCCCTTCTGAATTAAATGTAACAAATTCCAAAGTAAGTCAGACGAAATAGACAGCAAGAATCTCACTAAAAGTTTTGTACAAGAAGAGTTTCCATGTAGGAATTATACAGAGAATTAAAACCTCAAATTAAGACATTATGTTGTGATTAATTTGTATAATAATTTTTTTTATTAAGTTTGAAAAAAAATAATGTTGCTGTGATCAATTCTTAGCTTGATACACGATTAGTAAGAAGATTTAGAAGGTATGACTCAAAAAGAGGTCAGGAATATATCTTAATAATTATAGCATACCTAAGAATAGCTATGAGTTAATAGAGATTTGACCATGTGAAGAGGCTATAATTTGCCTTTCTAAAGACGAAGGAGACGCAATTCTATAGAAGAAGTGGGGAAGTGCTTTCAGTTCACCTTTCACGTTGAACAGTAGGTATTACTAAAGAGACTATACATCTTTACTTTGGTTCATAACTGCATGTAAACTTGACCTCCATGCTGATTCTGTCCTTTCATCTCGCTGTCCAATCCTATATAACTTCTTAATGGAAATTGAGGTCCCCCCCCCCCCGCAGTTGAACCTAGATACTGAATAGCCTTCCCGGTCCCGCTGCGGTAAACTAAGCAAGAAGGGAGACTCATGAGTGTTAGAAAAAAAGTCGAGAGATAGTCATTTTATGTTGATGTTTTTTTTATCAAGATGCAAAACTGCTGAAGATACTTATATGGAGGAACTTCATTGATGACTTTAGAGGTTGAGAGTGAATATAACAGCAACTGCTGTCTTGTTTTCTTGAATTTACACCAATAAGAACATTTTAATTGCTAGATATGATTATTGTTGTTCAGGCTCCTGCTGACAATGCATCTATGAGTTACAGTACCATTTTCCATTTCCTTTTTATCCTCTTTTTTTATAAATATTACAGTTGTTGTTGTACTATATTTATTCATTATTGCCACATATATATCTTCACATCATTATTATTTTTCATTTGACAATTTCTCCAATTTTCACGTTATATCCCTATCAGTTTCAGCTTGCATTGTGCAGTGGAGGAAACAATTTAAATACCCCCATTGCCTATTGTCTTGAAAGATTTTTTGTCTCGTTTTGTTTTAATGAGGATGGATACTTTTGAATTAAAGTGGTGTAACATTTATCAGCAGTCCGAATTTGATTGTATTAGTTTTATGCTTATTCTATGGAGGAAACAATTTGAATAACCCCCATTGCCTATTTTTCATTTAATAGATTTTTTTGTCTGGTTTTGTCTCTTTTCTTTGTCCGAGATCACCTGTCGAAGGGAAACTGAAGATTCCTTCAGTAATTGGTGTTCAGAGGTTTTTATTATGTTTATTTTTTTTTTTTTTTCATTTCATAACAGTATTCTTTTCATGTCAAAGTCTTAGTGTTTCCCTACTTAGTGACCTATTAAATATATATTCTTATTAGTTTTTCTTTAAACTGTTTTAATAACTTAATTAAAAGATAATTCTAAATTAATAACATCAATGGACTAACCTCAATACCTGATATGTGCTGATAAAAAACATAGATATTTACCTGTCTTTGACTACACTGATATAGATATTGTTTCATTTTTGCAAGTGTTACCATTGTTATACATTGATTATGTTATTTTTATCATATAACTTTCACTTTCCAAAATGTAGGCTTAGTGTAGCATGGACTAGGGTATGAAAATGTAGTTTAAACTGTCTATGTATTAAGAAATGCAAAGGTCCATCTAAGTTGAATGTTGAAGATATTATCTCTTGATTTTTATCCTTCGTGTTTTAATCTTCATCCCATTCTCTTTGTGTTCATGTGCTAACGATTTGAATGCCATCAAATATTTACCTCATTTTATGAAACGCCTGGAGTAGTAATCAAAAGATCATTCATGCCTTGAAGAAACGTTAAGGCTATCGGTATTAAGGACTGTAAGGTGATCCCATTATACTAGACTAAGAGTGAGGCAGACCGCACTGTCTTCCACAAATCACATTTAACTCGGTCTAATATCCTTTAACCGCCGCGTTAAGACAGTTTAACTGTTAATATCAGAAAGCGGTAAGCCGAATGTTGTAGATGTAGTAACTGTCTCGTTGATGTTGTCGATGCGTGTATGTGTGTATTTGCGTTGTCATAAGTGGTGAGAAATTTATATATACTTTTTTCTTTTTTTACCAAAATTATGTTGTTTGTCATGTATTCCCGAGGAACACTACAAGGCAGTAAACAAGGGCCGCTCTTTGAAAACAAGAGGAGAAAGGATCTGAGAGAAATACTTTTATTTCATCTTCCTTTTTGTTACCAATATCTTTTCATGGCGAAGTTAACGACAGAGACGTTTTTCTTCTTCTTCTTTTTTTCTTCTTCAGCTTTTGCTTGGCTCCGTTAAGCTGCTCATAAGTTAAGCTTCAAGGAAGAAGAAGTAAACAAATATGTTGATGCATGAAGGTGGGATCCACGTTTGTTTTTCCTAATCCTTGTTATTTTCAGCTTGGCGCATTAATTGCCTGAACTTAATGAAGTGAAGTTTTTAACTGAAATAGAATGAAAGATACGCATGCCTCTTGCCTTCATGAAGTTTAAATCATTTCATATTCATGCCTTTGAACTTGGCTTCGTAAAGTTAAATTCATTTGAGTTTGTTACCATCTCTGTCCGAAGACTTCGCCATCTTTCCTGTCATTATTGTTAGCATTATCGTAAACTATGATCATTAGTGTTATAGATGTTCTGATAGGCTTGAGAGGGGGGAGGGTTGTACTTTACTGCCATAGGCCAGATCTACAATGCTCCCTTTACTTTGCCAACTGGCCAGAATCACGTCATTCATTAGCCACCCACAAAGAAAACTTGTATCCCTTTCTTCTCTCTTATGTCTGGTTTAAAGGTTAATACGTAATATGTATATACATTTGTCAACTGTGAGTGTGGCACACATATACACCTTTTTTTTCTTCCTTTAAAGAGAAAAAAAAAACAAAATTTCATTATTGTTTTCATATCTTCGCCAGTCGGCTAATGCAAAACACTTGTCTCGTTTTATATATATATATATATTGTATTTATATTCTATATTTTATATATATCTATAATTTGCTGGAGAATTTTATCAACATTATCATTATTATTTTTTTCTATATCCTTTCTTTGTATGCCGTACTTCTACTCTTACTAATACTGCTCCTCCTTCTAATACTACTACTACTGCTCCTCTGCTACTACTACGTCATTGTAGATTCCAAAAAAAAAAAAAAAAGAACAATTGAGAATATTTAGAGGTTAAAAACTTGTGCCAACATTATATATATATACAGGGGAGAAAAGCTGAGTATTGTTTGTTTAGGTGGTGCCTGTGACACAGGCAGCTCCTCAGATAACGCCAACAAGAAGACAAAACGCCACTTCCGGTATAGGTATCCTCCAAACAACTGTGAGTGTTCCTTAGTACTAGTCATAGTGATATAGTGGTTATTTGTAGATCAGTGGAATGAATCTTTGGAGTGCCATATTAACGCCCAGGTTTTTATGTCCAAAACTAACTTTTTTAGCTCTCAGTTCCTGCATTTCAACTTACACATCGATTGTTTTTTTGGAATATATATATTATATATATTACCACGCAAGTGCCACCACTTCTTACCGTGCCTGGCTAAGCCCCGAAAACAGCATTATCAGGCCCTACGGTAGTTGACACACCTAAGACCCTTAATCTGTGAATATCGCCTAATTTTAGTCAGTAGTGTGAAATGTTCAAAATAATCTAACATGAGGAAATAAGAAAAATGCTAACCTAAATTATATCTCATTATTTTGGTATTCTAGATCAACCTCCCCTCCCCTTTTTCAATCATCCAACTTCTGTTTGCAATCGAAAACGAGGAACCACTGGAATCCAGACTTAGTCAATTATTATTCAATCAAGCGTCGGATTTATTCATTTCATACGCACCGATTAAAAATAACCCGCACAGCGTACAAAACTTCAATCAGTTTTTTCCTGTTTTTCATCATTTTTTGTTCTAATTCACTTTCTGGAAGGTTCAATTAACGAAAGAAGCCAAACTCACAGTAGTTAAACATTGCATCTTCTTCCGATAACTTGTTCAGATCAGCCTAAAGCACTATACAAAAAGGATAAGATTTAGTTTAACTGTACAGAATGTTCAGACGCGTCCAAAATGGCCGTAGCTTTTGCTTTTCAAAAGGGGTTTGTCGAAACGGCCCGGCCCGATAAAGGTAACTAATTCTTCACCAACACGTAAAGACTAAAGATAGTAAATCTGTGTATAATCAAAGCTAAAAATACTTTCATTAAAGACATCAATTAAGTTTCAAAGTCGTTCCTGTTTTGAAGGAATGAAATCTACTTGGCTTCTCTACCCGCCCGACCTCCCCCATTCACCTTGACACTTGTACTTGTTTATTGTTGATTTTCATATTTTTTTTTCTCTTCAGTACACAAAGAAACCTTTAACCAACCCACCACACGCCCCTCCCCCCTTTTTTCGTCTTTATATACCCATTAGTATTTTTCACTTGCAATTGGCAGACCTGGAGAGATGAGTTTTTTTATTTCCGTTTTTCCCCTCCCCAAAAAAGTGGCAGATTTGAGGCCAAGATATCGGATTTCTAAACTAGAAAAACACCACCAGTCTTTCCAAAGTTCCCCGAGGGATTCCTGTGACCTACCTACCTTCCTCTCATTTTCCCCGACGCTGATGTTGCAACAAAATGGTAACGTTTCTTCAAGGTAGCTTCTTTTTTTTTCTCTCCTTGTTTCTCTCATGTCTCACCTCTCTCTAGCCAATGATCGCTCCAGGAGTCTCAGGCCAGACTGGTAAGTTGATTTCCAGCCTCTTGTCACTTTGTGTAATCTTTGGGCAATTGTTCCTTATTCGTAAACTAAACTCGGGAAATAGTTTATTATGACTTTGCTGGTCGTGTTCTGTGATATTGGATGTACTTGTTACCTTTTTCGCTTATTTTCCCTCTGCAGGGACAAATAGATAAAGGATGTGATTTTGAGATATCAAAAGTACGTTTTATCCATTCATCAGCTCTCTCTCTCTCTCTCTCTCTCTCTCTCTCTCTCTCTCTCTCTCTCTCTCTCTCTCTCTCTCTCTCTCTCTCTCTCTCTCTCTCTTCACATGACTTTCTTTCATTCCGTGTTTGTTAATATTGTAGACAAAAAGAATTGTACCTTTTTGATAAAATTCATGAAGTTATTTTAAACTTTGATTTGTTAATATTGCAAGTAAAAAGAATTGTCCCTTTCTTATAAAATTCATGAAGTTAGTTCAACCTTTCTTTTATTTGTTAATATTGCAGTTAAAAAGAATTGTCCCTTTTTTTATAGAATTCATGAAGTTAGTTCAAACTTTCTTTTATTTGTTAATATTGCAGTTAAAAGGAATTGTCCCTTTTTTATAGAATTCATGAAGTTAGTTTAAACTTTCTTTTATTTGCTAATACTGCAGTTAAAAAGAATTGTCGTTTTTTGATAGGATTCATGAAGTTAATTTAAATTTTATTTTATTTTTTGATATTGCAGTTAAAAAGAATTGTCCCTTGTTGATTGAATTCATAAGGTTAGTTTAAATTTTCTTTTATTTGTTAATATTGCAGTCAAAAAGAATTGTCCCTTTCTTATAAAATTCATGAAGTTAGTTCAACCTTTCTTTTATTTGTTAATGTTGCAGTTAAAAAGAATTGTCCCTTTTTGATAGAATTCATGAAGGTAGTTCAACCCTACTTTTATTTGTTAATGTTGCAGTTAAGAAGAATTGTCCCTTTTTGATAGAATTCATGAAGTTAGTTCAACCTTTCTTTTATTTGTTAATGTTGCAGTTTAAAAGAATTGTCCCTTTTTGATAGAATTCATGAAGGTAGTTCAACCCTACTTTTATTTGTTAATGTTGCAGTTAAAAAGAATTGTCCCTTTTTGATAGAATTCATGAAGTTAGTTCAACCTTTCTTTTATTTGTTAATGTTGCAGTTTAAAAGAATTGTCCCTTTTTTATAGAATTCATGAAGTTAGTTCAACCTTTCTTTTATTTGTTAATGTTGCAGTTAAAAAGAATTTTACCTTTTTGATAGAATTCATGAAGTTAGTTCAAACTTTCTTTTTTTTTTGTTAATGTTGCAGTTATAAAGAATTGTCCCTTTTTGATAGAATTCATGAAGTTAGTTCAACCTTTCTTTTATTTGTTAATGTTGCAGTTTAAAAGAATTTTCCCTTTTTGATAGAATTCATGAAGTTAGTTCCAACTTTCTTTTATTTGCTAATATTGCAGTTAAAAAGGATTTTACCTTTTTGATAGAATTCATGAAGTTAGTTCAACCTTTCTTTTATTTGTTAATGTTGCAGTTTAAAAGAATTTTCCCTTTTTGATAGAATTCATGAAGTTAGTTCCAACTTTCTTTTATTTGCTAATATTGCAGTTAAAAAGAATTTTACCTTTTTGATAGAATTCATGAAGTTAGTTCAACCTTTCTTTTATTTGGTAATATTGCAATTAAGAAGAATTGTCCCTTTTTGATAGAATTCATGGAGTTAGTTCAACCTTTTTTTTTATTTGGTAATATTGCAATTAAGAAGAATTGTCCCTTTTTGATAGAATTCATGAAGTTAGTTCAACCTTTCTTTTATTTGTTAATATTGCAGTTAAGAATTGTTCCTTTTTGATAGAATTCATGAAGTTAGTTCCAACTTTCTTTTATTTGTTAATGTTGCAGTTAAAAAGAATTTTCCTTTTTGGTAGAATTCATGAAGTTAGTTCAAACTTTCTTTTATTTGTTAATATTGCAGTTAAAAAGAATTGTCCCTTTTTGATAGAATTCATGAAGTTAGTTCAACCTTTCTTTTATTTGTTAATGTTGTAGTTAAAAAGAATTTTACCCTTTTGATAGAATTCATGAAGTTAGTTCAAACTTTCTTTTATTTCTTAATATTGCAGTTAAAAGAATTTTACCTTTTTGATAGAATTCATGAAGTTAGTTCAAACTTTCTTTTATTTGGTAATATTGCAGTTAAAAAAGAATTGTCCCTTTTTTATAGAATTCATGAAGTTCAACCTTTCTTTTATTTGTTAATATTGCAGTCAAAAAGAATTGTCCCTTTTCATAGAATTCATGAAGTTCAAACTTTCTTTTATTTTTTAATATTGCAGTTAAAAAGAATTGTCCCTTTTTATAGAATTCATGAAGTTAGTTCAACCTTTCTTTTATATTTTAGTATTGCAGTTAAAAAGAATTGTCCCTTTTCATAGAATTCATGAAGTTCAAACTTTCTTTTATTTGTTAATATTGCAGGTAAAAAGAATTGTCCCTTTTTATAGAATTCATGAAGTTCAAACTTTCTTTTATTTGTTAATATTGCAGGTAAAAAGAATTATCCCTTTTCATAGAATTCATGAAGTTAGTTCAACCTTTCTTTTATTTTTTAGTATTGCAGTCAAAAAGAATTGTCCCTTTTCATAGAATTCATGAAGTTCAAACTTTTTTTATTTGTTAATATTGCAGGTAAAAAGAATTGTCCCTTTTCATAGAATTAATGAAGTTATTTCAACCTTTCTTTTATTTTTTAGTATTGCAGTCAAAAAGAATTGTCCCCTTTCATAGAATTCATGAAGTTCAAACTTTCTTTTATTTGCTAATATTGCAGGTAAAAAGAATTGTCCCTTTTCATAGAATTCATGAAGTTCAAACTTTCTTTTATTTGTTAATATTGCAGGTAAAAAGAATTGTCCCTTTTTGATAGAATTCATGAAGTTATTTTATTTATTTTAATTTTTTAATATTGCAGTTAAAAAGAATTGGCCCTTTTTGACAGAATTCATGAAGTTAGTTTAAACTTTCTTTTATTTGTTAATATTGCAGTTTTTAACTTTGTTTCATTCATTTAGATCTTGACTCATGAGGCTTTTTCATACATCAACATTATTTCTTGCTAAAGTGTCTCCTTCATAAAGCTATCAAGATGACTTTATATTCATGTATCCCCTTCCTGTCACAATGTATCACGATGTATCACCCATATAAACATTTTTCCCCCACATTCATCCTCAAAAAATGTATCAAAACTAGTTCATTCATCAAAGTCTTTTCACTCCGCCTTTTTTCCCCTAAGACATTATCTTGATATTCCATGTCAATTTAGTTTCCTTGGATATGATTGATTCATCCAATTCACGACAGTGTCTTGCTTCAAAATGTACCGGTATTTCTTTCGTAAAAAGTATATACAAGAAACTATGTGCCCAAAGATACTTACACGAAATTCGTCAACACCCAGACTGTATGTTATTCTTTTCCTTTCTTGATGGAAGTAGGACAGAGGATTCCCTCCGGGATTTTATCAAAGGAAAGATGATAGGAACGTTTGCTAGTAACCCCCTTCCCTATTTTTTTTTTATCAACAAACACATATATATTATATATTTGCATTTACAGTCTATATACCTTCAGTGCCTAGTCTTATACAAGGGGTATTCATTATTGCTAACTGTATCTATTGTAGTATGGTGCCACTGTTTTCTATAGTCTTACCTATATCTATATTTTATATATTTACTGTATATTTTCCGACACTTTCTGTGTGTATTCGTGCTTCTATATCAGTACCAGCCGTATTTTCCATGCTGTCTCGTTTCCGATAAGAAACTACATGATTTCACCTTCTTTTTCAGAGAGAATAATAAACGTGAATGCACCGAAAGATTATTAACCATAATTCAGAATCTGATAAAAACAAGAAGAAGAGTTCTTTTTTTGTTGTTGTTGTTTTTATCACTAGTCGTTGCATTTTCACTCAGACAAATAAAAGAAATATATATAGACGAAAAATGATGATTAAAAGCATAAGCGTGATTCTTCACGATTATGGGTCTTATGATAGTTTAAAAATTGTAGTTCGTAGTGTGACATATCAGGTCTTGCTCAGAGGCGAATCTCTTTAAACTCTTTGATTCTACGGTAAGCGACAGTAAGCATCAGCCAATCACAGTTTTGTAAATGACCAATTTGCTGTTTATTTTCTCATTATTCCCTTATGGAGACAAAGAAGCATAAAAAGCTTATATATGTTAAATATCAAAGTTATTCACACGAAGGCCCCTTTCTTATGGTTCTGAAAAAAAAGTTGAAAAACTAATATAGCGTTTATTAATTTCTGATTATTGTATTATCCGTAGACATCCTTTCATTTTCACCTTTCCGTTGTCTACTCTTTTTTTTATTTTCTACGTTTATCCCTGCTTGAGTTACTTCCATTTTTAGTTTTCGTTCTGTATTTTTTGTTCTATTCAGCTGGAATGGCATTAGTCATAAATGTCTCCCTCTCAACTAAAGATTTGACTATTTTATGCCCCCATTTGACCTTTGGCCCTCTTTCTCTTTCACCTGTTGGGTTGAAAAATGAGAACAATCACATTTGCAGTACATTCCACGCGACCCTAGGCGATGACGTCATCACGGTCACTCATGCCATCCAGGGTCAAGCTTCTCTTTAACTCCGTGACGTATTGATGACGTATTTTTTTCCGGTTGATGTTGGTGTTGATGTTGTTTTAAGGTCCCAGTAAAACCCAACACGAGAGCCATTTCCCTCAGTGAGGAGTCTCTCTTCCGTGGCTCCTCTTAACTCTTCCTCACGAGCAGATGGCTATTTGTTTACCTGTTTTATTTTTCTTATTCATTCTTGTGTGTTCATTTGCCATTAGCAGCTCTCGAAATTAGATCAAAACGGGGTTGTACAGTAATCCCTGTCATATTCAAACACGTCTTTCATTGAGACAGTAATGGGAAGTATTTCTCTCCAGCCCTCAATACTACGTATACTAAGTATTTATTACAATATATACATATACGTATACATGTATGAACACATTGTTCGGGCACACCCAAAAAGCACACACGAATACTTTCATGGTACCACACGTACACGCGCAATTTGAGTATGTGTAATATGCATCCCTCTAAAACGACACACTCCACACTTCATCCTTGCATATCTAACACACACCTGCTATGTATACATATATGTATAGGGGCTGTGATTGGCTGGAATGCCGTTGACCGAAGGACTGAGGTCCGAACCAAAGAAGAAAAAGAAAAGTCACTAGACTGCCATGTCTCGCACACCAGTCTAATGACTTGAAGACTTTCTTGTAACTTTTTTTTCTGTAACTTTTGAAGGGCTTGAGATCCGCCACTGATGTGTTTTTGTCGCTTCACTCTCATTGACTGCGTCCATAAATGTCCTGACGTCACCCATAGTAATATTACAAGTATCTGCAACAGAAATTCCCGCATGAGTGAAGTCTTTTAGATTGCTATGTTCATCCTACAAAGCCTAAGAATAAAGTTATGTTGAAGTTTCTTTGTTCTGTTTAAAAAAAACTTTTTTTTCCATTATTTTTCTCTTCCAAATCGTGAGTTGTTTCTTCAGTTTTAACCGTTGGTACTTCATCCTGTACATAATTAAATTCATGCTATAAAACTTAATCATTATTCTTTAGAAGTCATGTGTCTTTCTAAATTATGATTTATTAAAGATTTAAAAAAGTATACGTCTCTTATCAGGAACAAATCCTTTCTCCCTAAATAGTAGTTATTGGCCAAAATGCATCTCATTTTAAAAGCATGAAGAAGTTTGCCTGAATCCCCAGTTCCTAAGAGAGAAAAACTGCAGCAATTTGTCTATCTCGGACCCAATTACACACCTTTCAAATTCGTCTTCGCATTTTTCTTGGATAGGCACTTGAAAATAGAATCAATGTACTTCAAAGTAGAGTAAATACTTTTGCTTTAATTTTATTATTTATATGCAGAATAATATTCTCCCAAAATTCTTTCACTATGACCCACTTTGAATTTATTTTTTTTTCACAATGTAAAGATAGGATCTCTGTACAACTTTCACAATTTGTTTCTTTCACAACTTTCACATTCTAAAACGTGATCTTTGTACAACTTTCACAATTTAAAGACGTCCTCTGTACAGCTTTCACAATTTATTGTCTACACAGTTTAAAAACATGATCTCTGTACAACTTTCACTTTTAAAAAACATGATCTTTGTACAACTTCAAGAATGTATTCATTTCACAGTTAAAGGACATGTTCTTTGTACAACTTTCACATTTAAAGACATGATCTATATGTAGCTTTCCCCATTTATTTTTTACACAATTTAAAAACATGACCTCTGTACAACTTTCACAATTTAAAGACATGATCTCTGTAGAGCTTTCACAATTTATTTTTTACACAATTTGAAAACATGATCTTTGTACAACTTTCACAATTTAAAGACATGATCTCTGTAGAGCTTTCACAATTTATTTTTACACAATTTAAAAACATGATCTATGTACAACTTTCACAATTTAAAGACATGACCTCTGTAGAGCTTTCACAATTTATTTTTTACACATTTTTTTACACAACTTTCACACCAGCGTACCGTTGTAATTCATCGTGAGATCTTTTCCAGTACGTGAAGTTAGTAGTTAAGCCTTTATTTATTTTCATTTTAGATTTATGAAAGATTTATCTAAATCTTTTCTTTGTTTTCTTTACAATTTAGAAAGAGGAGCTGAGAAATAACGTGAAAGTCAAGTTACTTAATATTTCAAGTGTCTGTCAAGTTTAATTTTTTTTAAAGAAAATAATTTATACATAATAAAGGATTAAAGAAACAAATAAAAGTATTGCTGTGGTTTCTCTTTAATCTTTTCCTGTTCCTTCCAACTTTCTTGTTTTATTTTATCTCTTTTCCTTTGTATTCCCAGCTATTTCCTTTCAGCCATTGGTATTCCGTTTCCATGTTTCTTTTACTCATAGGTTTCTCGCTTTGATTCACGTTTACTTCTCTCGTTTTATTCCTCTTTCTATTTTCAATTTACTTTACCAATTGCTATTTTCTACTCCGTATTTATTGATCCTCCTGCTATCCTTGTTTTGAAGCTCTCAACCTTATTAGTTATTCTTTCTCCTCCCAAGAAAGCTCCAGCTCCTTGCGTTTGCCTTCTCCGTTTCACTCCCTATTAAGTCTTAGTGGACCTTTGAAAAAAAAAAAAAAAAAAAGAAACACGATCATCTGCTCTGTCACTGAAACTCAATAACATAATTCTTTTCACTGGAATTTGATTAGTCCATCTTACTTCAACACGAACTTGACTCTTAATCTTTGAGGCTTTGTAAAAGAGGCCGTGTAAGCGATCCACTCCACCCCAACCCCCTCCATCCCCCCTCCCCTACTTGTCTAGGGGGGGTGAGGGGAAGACTTCATAAAGAAGGTCAAGCCATTATTAATGTTGCCATGAGTCTCTCTCTCTATCTTTCTCTCTATCTCTTTCTTTTTTCGGTTTTTCTTTCTGTATTTTTTTTTTGTTTCTTCTATGCTGTTTTATTGGTTGTGTATTTTATTTTTGTTTGTGTTTTTCGTTTAGTTATGCTTTTTTCTTCATTTTCTTATTTTAACTTTATCTTTTAGTTTGCTGGATGTGGTTCAATACTGTGCATTGATATATATATATATATATATATATATATATATATATATATATATATATATATATATATATATATATATATGTATATACATATATACATATATATAAATATATATATGTATATGTATACATATATATAAATATATATATGTATATGTATACATATATATAAATATATATAGATGTATATATATATGCAGTGTATATATACTTATATATACATGCAGTATATATATATATATATATATATATATATATATATATATATATATATATATATATATATATATATATATATACAGTATTATCACGTACCTCATTCACTTCTGTGCATTGATATCTGAGTGATCTTGTTCTGATTTTGTTTTTCACTTTTCGTTTGCATTTTATTTCCAAACAGAGTTGGAATACGGTTTGTTCAAGTTCGTTGCCTCATTGATATAAATAAAAGCACGCATAGATGTATATAATCTTTAGATTTGGTCCTCCGACAAGTTAACCCACCAGCGAGAAGTTGTTTGAACTTCTTCTTGCCATGATGTATGATTTAATCAGAGCACTTTAACAGAACCCGAGATGGGTTCGGCTGACAGCTGTAATAAAAGAAAAAGATATATATATAGATCTCTAAACACTAATCCCATCTAACCTATATCGAGATAAACGATCAAGAAGGCTTGCCTGTGACACAAGTATTCTGAGAAGAAGGACATGAGTCTGATAAAACGCTTTTCCAAGACAGATTTGCATCGTACATGGAAAATCCTTTTTGCCATTAGTCAACACTACATATTCTATTTCCCCCTCCTCAAACCACCTCTGACATCGCTGCTTTTCACATGGAACTGTGTCATTCTCTGTTTATGCTTCTTTGTTTTCATTTGTCGTTGTTTTCTTGTTTTCGTGCACCAATCAAAGAGCGCTGACGTCACAGGTGATCACAGGTTTCACTTGAAACAGGTTATTTTATTTTTGCTCCTTTTCTCGGGTCGTTTTTGCGAGTGGCTCATGTCCTACGCCCCAGAATCCTTGATTCGCTCAAGTCTCACTTTTTTCTTTTTTTATTCTCTCTTTTTGCTATAACACATAAGTTCAAGGTTACCCTGTCTGAGTTTGACCAAAAATCAAAGAAAAGATGACCTTGACCTGAGTGCTTCTGAGTGAATGTTGTCCCCGAAGTCTTGGCCTGACCTTTAGTTAGACTAATTGCTGTTTGTTTCTGTATGGCGAACGTTAATAAGTTCTCATAGGAGTCTTCTTTTGTTTTTTGTTTTTTTTTTATCTGCTATATGAAGCCGGGTAGATCGTATTCATAAATTGTTTCTTAAAGAAGTAAAGCAGTTGAAGATGATCATTTCCATTCGTAGTTTCTGCTGGTGAGAACAAAGAAATAAACAAAAGTCTATAATATATACAACTCTATGGTCATGGCATACTGTTTTTCCCCACCAATGTATATTATTGTGATCAGATCTAAGTTTATATATATATCTCCATTCATTTATCTTTCATTATCAAATAACAACATCCACAAATAAAAGAGATAAAGATACATTTTACGGTATGTTTTACAAACAAACCCCCAAGATACATATTAACTACCACTACTCCTATTATTCTTTTTTATCATTACCATTAGGCGTTTGTTTTGCGCTAGCAGATTGGCGAAAGTATGCCTTAACGAGTGAACCACCTGTACGGTATTGATAGCATTCTCTCTCTCTTGATTCTCTTCCCCCTCAGCCTCGAGCACCCGATTCGGCCAGCATGCTGACTTGCTCTCCGCTGCTGACGACCGTGGCCATTGTCTCGACGTACTGCTCTTATCTCTCGGAGAATCCTTGGCTGAACAACCCAGCCAACTGGTGAACAGGAAGAGGAGGATCCCCTCTCGCCCATCCTCACGTCATGACCCCAAGAGTGTGAGGAAAAACATATTCTGCCAGTGTTCTCCCATTCCTTTGTCCTCCTATACCCCACCCCTCATAATCCTTTGGCTCCACTATAGTTGCCGCAGAGATTCCAGGCAAAATAAGCCCCACCCTCTGATGACGTCATAGTCAATCATGTTGTCTCCTGCGTTAATAGCGGTCACAACACATCCCCTTAAAGTGATTATAAGTTAGTACAGTTTCAAATTTGTGAGGGGATGTATTGTGCCCGCTGCTAACGTGAGAGACAACGCCATTGGTTATGACATCATCAGGTGGTGGACCTTATTTCGCCCGGAATCTTTGCGGCGACTATAGTTCCCCACTGAGACCGTAATCCTGGTGGGTGCCAAGCAAGCCAGCCAGCACTTGCCGGAGACCCAAACCCCTGCAGAAGCTGGAAAGACCAGATCAAGGTTTTCATCGTTAGGTATTTGTTCCAAAAAAGAGACAGCCCAAGGTAGCCATCGATGAAGCAGTACAAGAGAAAGCGAGTCCGGTTTTAATGTTAAATGGAGTCCTTGTAAATAAACAAGTAATTTACAGTGTGTGATAGACATATATGAATATTAAAAAGATAAGAATATATATAAATAAACATATGTATATATACATATGAAACTAGCAACTGGGTTGGATGCATAGGTTATGCTGTAGTTGCCATTAGTCGAGACTTTTTTTTCATCATCTCGTATATGGCAGTATTTATGATTTCATAGTTGATTAGCATCGTAAGCCAACTATTGTTTATAACTGTGGTCCTTTGAATCCATTCGGTGCATCCGCTGGAAAACTTAGTGTATACCGCCTTCAGATGTAGAGCATTGTAAATTGCAAGTAAGTAATTAAGCAACATTGAACGTACATCTTAGGACTAAATTACTTTAACCCCTAAAGTTTATCTTGCATCGGATTCGAGAGAAAAAAAAATTCCGTTTCAGGATTAGTTCTTAGTTTCGTCTATGAATTTGCATGAATTAATTAAGAGTTACGATAGTCTCATAGGACAAAAAAAAATATTTATTGAGAATATATATAGTAGCAAAAAATGTCAGTATACAGAGACTTATTTTGCATAGATTTCTCTCTATATATACATATATCAAAGTAGATATATATGTAATGAAAGTAGATATGTAATCGTAGAGTGTATGGATGCAGTGGTCGGTACGTGCCTTTTTTCTCTCTATGGTTGCCATATTTTTTACCCCTTTTTTTTAGTGAGATAATGTACAGGAGATTACATAGCATCATTTAAAATACCTTCCTGTTGGACTGTATGAGTTACAGCTGCCTATGTATAGAGACAGACATTTTACTTCTCCTAAATAACCTTGGGGGTGTTGTTTTAAAAGATTTTTTTATGTTTTAGGTCAACTGATGAAATTTTCTTTCAGATTCACTTTTTCAAATTATTCTTTGATTGCTTTCAGTTGCAATTTTTAAAATTCCTTTCAGTAATTAGAATAGTTTTTTAGAATTATTTCTTTAAAAAATCAGTTATCCTTTATGCGACCTAGTGATTTTAAAAAGTAAAATTTGACTTGATAAAAATCTATTCCCAACTTTTTCTCAAGTATGAATATCGGCTCTTGTTATAAATTTAGAAAAGTTGATTTTTATCTTGATAAAAACAATATTATAAACCTGAATCAGAAATGAAAGCGAATTACCACGAGTCACGGATATTTCATACATGCACAATTAATATGATTTTTTTTTTTTTTTTTTTTTTTTTTTTTTTTGATAATAATTCCAGTTGAATATATTTTTTTCTCGAAGAATTGGCTAAGGTAATTAAAGTTTTAGAAAGAATATATATTCGTACTTTATTGATGGCACATGTATGAAATTATGAAATATTAAGTTATCAAGTTTTAATGTCATTCCATATTTATTTTGAGACATTAAAGTAAAGAATAAAACGAAATTGTTATTATTATTATTATTATTATTATTATTATTATTATTATTATTATTATTTTTGTTGTTGTTGTTGTTGAAATTATTAGAAATAATATCATCACTAAAACGATTAAGAATTTTATCATTATTGTTATTATTATTAAAAAGGTTATTAAATAAATTTTTATTATTGATATTGAAATAACTAATATTAATATGATTAGAAATATCATTAGAAGTATCTGATTTTTAAATCATGTTGAAAAATTACATTTTTTTTAATGAATTGAATTTTCTAAACATATAAGAAATTTCATCTTTTATTAATATATTTGGGAAAATTTACAAAATAAAAATTACTCTGAGAAATTAATTCTTACATCAAGACTTTTCTATCAGTAATTAAATGCTAAAGAATATTTTTTTTTTCATTTGCAGAAATATTTATAAAGGATATTACGGACTATGAAGCTAACAAAATTTCGCTTTCCGATCATTTAATCACCAATAAATACAATTTTCTAACGATGAAAATGCTTCTATTTTTTTTCTATGGTGTTTTTTTAGATTTAATGAGTTACAATTGTATTTTACCAAATTCGATTAATAATTGAATTTCTTATTAGTATTTCCTGAGACTTTGACTTCAGTATATCATTACTAATTTGCTAGATCCCATTAAATTGATTTGCCATTCCCCTCATCATCTTAATGCACTGTAGGGCGTTTGGAGACGCGAAGTCTGTGAGCATTGGCAAAGTGTAAACAATACTAATCCTCACGTATCCCGAAGTATAACCACCAGTAGTTTCAACTAGTAGTAAGAAAGCGTTCCCTTCTTAATTCCATTCAGATAGGTTAGGTCTACGGTATCCTAGCACTGAAGAGTCTCAGCTTCGTAGAAAAATTGTGACGTGAGTAGACGAAAGTATATTAGATATTTCCCTGGAACCGATGAGGTCTGGAAAAATGTATCTACTGTCTCTAGAAAATCAGACGAGGGTATTCTACCTTAGGCCATTAATTCTTTAGATAAATACTATATGCAACAGGTAGATTTACCCTCAGGGTGATGGATTAGTTAAGCAGTAGTGACCTCTTCTAGAACATTTTTTTTTTTTTTTGATAAACATAAACATGGTTGAATTGTTTCAAGCAAATAAAATGACGATCAAAATTTGCGTTATTCGAGTTTATTGGGTTTTTTATTGTTTGCTTAAAAGAGTTGCAAAATTTTAATTCAAATGAGGAGAAAAACTATATATGAATGGATACTTTATTTTTCTCATTGCAAGCTTACCAGGTTGTGCTTATACAATACGAATGTCGACACTTGTATTGTGTACGAACATTTGTATGCATTCATATACTATATATATATATATATATATATATATATATATATATATATATATATATATATATACATATATATATATGTATGTATATATATATATATATATATATATATATATATATATATATATATATACATAAATCTAAATCTATATATATTTGTATATATGTATATTGTATATATGTGTATATTTATATTTATTCATATATATGTATACATATATACATTATATATATATATATATATATATATATATATATATATATATATATATATATATATATATATATATATATATTTTCATTCTTGTAGGTATGTAGATAGAGCTCTTCAACCTGCTAGTGCGTTGTAGTATTTTCGAAAATAGAAACAAATTAGATCATCGAATTCGTTTCCCGTTTGGTTGGTGATAATAAACAATAAACCGAGCTGCAGTAGGATCAAGGCGTATCTTCTTGATTTCAGAAAGCAGAACAATAGTTTGTGTAGCACATTATATGTGACAATATAACAACCTCCACTTTGACGTTAAAGCTGACTTACAACAGACAGAAAATAACTAACGAGGCATTTGTGTTATGTGTCGCTTCTTCTTCTTCTGGAAGAGTGGCGAAGGGAGGTGAGGTATGTTGTATTCATCTGTCAGGATTTCCAATATAATGTCTATTTTTGAGGTCAGTTGTTAGTAAATGCCTCTCGGGTATGTTCTGTCTTGTCACTTCCATCTTGTACTGCTAGGTAAACAAATGGGCAAAACAAATAAACAAAGGATGAAACATCAGCGTCTCAGGAAAAGAAAAGTTGAAGATAAACGGTTCCTTGATACGCTCTTTTAAATCAGTGTCATATTCACGAGAAATGTGTGGAACTGTGAACTACGTGAATCTACAGTTTGTACACTGAATTGTATTAAGTGTAATTTTTAATTGCCTATTTTATTGCTTTTTTTTTCTTTTTTTTTTTACACTTGGGTAGGCGAATCCCTTCGCTGGAGTTTCAGTGTGAAGTTTGAAACGATGTTTCATCTTATTATCAAGATGACGTTATCATGATTGTCCTGATTTTGTTGTGATGACTGTTTCCTTTCTCCTTTTAACGGAAACTAGGACAAAGGAAAAAAAAAAAAGGAAAGTGGAATAAAGAGAAATGAAGAAATACAAGTGAATAATGTGGGGTTGTTCTATAAACTTCGGAGCAGATAATGTTGTTAAGTTTCTGGAGATAAATGTACCATAGATTTTTTGATAGTTACTATGAATACCACACATATGCTATGTTTCAAAATAGTCATAGTACATATTGATATAGCCAGCCAATCCTTTTTGTAGATTAGGAGAAAAGAGATATGATATTTTTTCCTTCCTTTTCATTCAAGTCTGTGTAACAGTGCAGTATTAAGCTTTTAGATGGAGTCAGGTGTTTGTGATTTTTTTTTCCTTACATTATTCTTTCAAGGCTAAAGGACCCTGAGAGGCAGTTTCAGCTTCTCTTAAAATTTTTGGAATATAATGAAATGATTGTTGATACAGTATGTGTGTGTGTTTATATATATAAACATATACATATATATATATATATATATATATATATATATATATATATATATATATATGTATATACGTATATATATACATATTTATATGAATGTATATATATACCTATATATACTTATATATATATATATATATATATATATAATCTATATATATTGTGTATATCACATATATAGATATATTGACTACATATATATGATGTATACATCATGTATACATACACACACACACACACATATATATATATATATATATATATATATATATACAGTATATATATATATATATATATATATATATATATTTATTTATATATATGTATATATATAAATATGTATGTATATACATAAATATAGTATATATATATATATATATATATATATATATTATATATATGTATATACAAACATATATATATATATATATATATATATATATATATATATATATATATATATATATATATATGCATATATATACATATATATATATATATATATATATATATATATATATATATATATAAATCTTTTGTGATCGTCTTTCAAATAGTAAGCAGTTTGTTTGGTGACTGTATTTTCAATTACACCCACTTTTTGTTAGCCTGATTTTAATAACGTTGCTATCTGTTGCTTGAGAATATCACTGGGTTTATCTTTGAAAAATGATGAATTCTTTGTAACAGAAATTACTGGGAGCATAAATGAGATAGTCTATTGAGACTTTGACTTCTTGAATAAAGAATATATTTGATTAAAAGATTTTTAAAAGACTACACGTCGCTGATTAAAATATTTCACTTGGGTTGTGAGAAAACACTGAAATTAGTTTAAGGAATTGTCAGTAAAAATGAGGAAATTAAGTTCAGACTATTTGCAATTTCAGTCTTTTTGCAACCAAGCACATAGTGATATGCAACTGTCTCCCAGAATAAAAAAAAAAAAAATTAGGTCTTTATTTGTTTTCTTTTAAATAGAAGACAACACAGAATGAGAGCAATTTTCTTTCGAAAGACAAACGATGATTTTTCATTTTTTTTTTCTTTTTTTTTCTGTTAGATGTTTCTCCTTCACGACCTGCTTCAGAGTTTGTCTGTGTTTTAGATGTATGATGATGTGTGACAAATGTATAATAATAATAATTATATTAATGATAATATAGTGTGTAATAGAATAACTATGACCAGAAAATGAACATATTATTACACTTTAATGGTATAGAGATAGAGTCTCTTCGTCGGTCCCCTACCAGAGGCGGACTGGCGAAGACTGACTCCGTTTACAAATTTTTTCCTATATTTTCTTGTAAAGATTTGAAAAGAAGAGGATTTTTTGGGAGTACTGTATAGCAAGTAGGTTGCTTGTCTAGTCCATAAACTTTGTTATTACAATTACAGATGATTTTAATCGTTATCATTATTCTACATATTATAAATGGCAAGTGATGCTGATATACATATAAAATATGCATATACATGGTGTGCGGAGTTTCATTTCTGGACGAGTCTTTTGAATGAGAAATTCAATCAATCAAAGAACATTGATTTGTTGCATTTAAAATGGCGACTTTCCACTCGCCTTTGAAAGAAGGAGGACTTGGTCTCTCTGGAACAAGTCTCGTATCGTTCACGAAAGATAGAGGAAGATTTTAAAGACTTCAGAAAGAAAAGTTTTCAGGATAGGAAGTACATGACAAAAAAGAAAATCATCTAAAAAAAAAACAGATCCTCTCTTTCTCGCCTTTAGATTTATAACAAGAGCAGAAATGATATTAGGAAAGAAAAATTAGAAAAATTTAAGAGGTACAGGTGACGACGCTCTTTTAGATGTCAACAAATCGGTTAATTAGTCTAATTAGGGAGTTTTTTGTGGATCGTTTATAAATAGAAATATATATAAATAGGGTAAGCTCTACCGCATGGCATTTCATTGTACTGTTAGTGTTGCTGCTTGACGGATTACTCCCTCTATAACTAACATGTTTCCTGTTGATTTTTAGCTCTGTAGATTATAAGACGATATTTTTCAGCCTGTGTAAATATATACATGCGAACTGCATAGGTACAGGTCATTGCATATACAGTATTTGTAATACATGTATGTAGATGTATGGATACCCATGTCTATATGTGTGTCATTATATTAATATTCATATGTATTCACACGTGTACCATGCATAATGTTCATATATACGCCTGCATGTGTATATCAATATATAGAAAAAATGCAACATGTTAGATTTCGTGTGTATATGCATTTATACATATATGCTCGGAGTTATGTATATATGAATATGAAGCACAAACAGACAGATTATTTCTTGCTTACAATTGTAAAAGCAATCAACCATACCTGGACACATATCGTTTTTTCAGAAATGAACTTTTTCGTATCAGAGGATTAACCATATCATGTAAAGAAACTCCTTTTATTTATATTCCTCTTATTCATCATATCTTTTGTACATACATAGATCTAATAGGACTCTCTTCACTCTCTTCTTCTAAGAGACTTGAAAATCTCTCTCTCTCTCTCTCTCTCTCTCTCTCTCTCTCTCTCTCTCTCTCTCTCTCTCTCTCTCTCTCTCTCGGTTGGAAATCCTTCTAAGGATAGTTATTCCAAGCACTGGATACCGTTGAAACACCGGAATCCTTTTCCAGCTACTCTGGAACTCCAGCCACTCTGGAACTCCAACCACTCCAGAACTCCAGCTACTCTGGAACTCTAGTCATGTTGGAACTCCAGGTAGTCTAGAACTCCAGTTAATCTGGAATTCCAGCCACTCTGGAACTCCAGCTACTCTAGAACTCCAGCTACTCTGGAACTCCAGCCACTCTGGAACTCCAGCTACTCTAGAACTCCAGCTACTCTGGAACTCCAGCCACTCTGGAACTCCAACTGCTCTGGAACTCCAACTGCTCTGGAACTCCAGCTACTCTGGAACTCCAACTGCTCTGGAACTCCAGCTACTCTGGAACTCCAACTGCTCTGGAACTCCAGCCACTCTGGAACTCCAACTGCTCTGGAACTCCAGCCACTCTGGAACTCCAACTGCTCTGGAACTCCCGCCACTCTGGAACTCCAACTGCTCTGGAACTCCAGCCACTTTGGAACTCTTCCCTAGAATCTGAATCTGTATTTAGGTCGAATCCTTGTGTCTTTGTTCGTTCAATTCCACCCTTTATCCCCTGATTTATTTACTTCCACCTCCTCTTTCGCTAATCCCACTCATCATGCCCGTCTACTGTTAGCTTTGAATGTAGTGTGTGTGCAAGTTTTATCTTAAAAATAAAACCAGTCATTTCAAAGCGAAAGCCTTACCGAAATGAGTATGTTAATGTGTGTGGTTGTGTCTAACTGTTCTCGTGCTGTCCGTTGTTTTGTTTTTTTTTTTTCATTTCTTTTTTTTTCCTTGCCGAAAAAAAAATGTTGGACTAACTTTTACGAGAAAATAAAAGAGGAACGAATAAAGTACTCGAAACTCAATCTTGAGTTTTGCTTCCTTCAGAGTCTGTAGTATAATGCAGACTGGTGATTATATAAATATATATATCCATCTAGTTATTAACCCCCTTCCCCCTTTAACTCTCCCTCCAACGACCGGTCATTAGAGAAATAAAAATCGAGACATTTTATATTATGTCTTACATTCCTTGTTGTTGATCTTATCCCTTGTGCTTTATTGAAGAAGATCTTGCAGTATATATATTTTCTCTTGTTATGTCTTCTCCCTCCATGCTCCCCCCCCCCCCCCGACCCCCACGTGACTATTCCATTTCCCTCTTCATTTTTCTCAGCCAGTTCTTTTCCATCTCTTCTTCTTTCTTGCGTAGATGAGAAAGAGCCGAGTTCTAGCCAGACCAGCAGCCATTTATTATTATGATCTATTTTTGTAATTATCCTCCGGTTATTTAACTGATGTCTTGTTGCTGGTCTGGCTGGAGACGTTTTGTGCCTGGGGAAGAGGAGAAGACTGCGATGCCAGGCAGCAAAGATTCACGAGCCTATACAAGTAAGACGGCAGACATGTTGCATCACACACCAAAGCTGTCAGGACACAACCAAGACAGCAGACATATTGCATCACATGCTAGAGGTGTCAGCCCACAACCAAGACAGCAAATATCTTGCATCACACACATACCCACACACACACACACACACCAGATGTCAGCGCACAACCTGGACAGCAAACATATTGCATCACACAACCAAGACAGCAAACATTGCATCACACACCAGAGCTGTCAACACACTAGCTGGAGAGCAAACATATTGCATCACACAACCAAGACAGCAAACATTGCATCACACACCAGAGCTGTCAACACACTAGCTGGAGAGCAAACATATTGCATCACACAACCAAGACAGCAAACATTGCATCACACACCAGAGCTGTCAACACACTAGCTGGAGAGCAAACATATTGCATCACACAACCAAGACAGCAAACATTGCATCACACACCAGAGCTGTCAACACACTACCTGAAAAGCAAACATATTGCATCACACAACCAAGACAGCAGACATATTGCATCACATGCTAGAGGTGTCAGCCCACAACCAAGACAGCAAATATCTTGCATCACACACATACCCACACACACACACACACACCAGATGTCAGCGCACAACCTGGACAGCAAACATATTGCATCACACAACCAAGACAGCAAACATTGCATCACACACCAGAGCTGTCAACACACTAGCTGGAGAGCAAACATATTGCATCACACAACCAAGACAGCAAACATTGCATCACACACCAGAGCTGTCAACACACTAGCTGGAGAGCAAACATATTGCATCACACAACCAAGACAGCAAACATTGCATCACACACCAGAGCTGTCAACACACTAGCTGGAGAGCAAACATATTGCATCACACAACCAAGACAGCAAACATTGCATCACACACCAGAGCTGTCAACACACTACCTGAAAAGCAAACATATTGCATCACACAACCAAGACAGCAAACATTGCATCACACACCAGAGCTGTCAACACACTAGCTGGAGAGCAAACATATTGCATCACACAACCAAGACAGCAAACATTGCATCACACACCAGAGCTGTCAACACACTACCTGAAAAGCAAACATTGCATCACACAACCAAGACAGCAAGCATTGCATCACACATCAAGAGCTTTCAGCACACAACCAGGACAACAGACATATTGCATCACACACCAGAGCTGTCAGACAACAGGGGCTAACTTTTGTATTGATATTTTTCCTCCACATGGCTCCCTTAGTGAAAGGTGGCGAAAGACATTTAATATTATTCGTTTCAAAGCACAAGGACCATTTTAAGTGCGAGACTACGATGATGTTAGAAGAGAATTTTCCCGCCTGAAGTGATCTTGGTGAACTTTCTGCTCGTGGCATCGGGAATTCTCTGTTTGTTCTTGATTATGAATACGTTTTATAAAGCCGCTGTGAGCGGCTCTTTATTTTGCTGTCACTTGATCCTTGTCAAGAATTGATGGATGGAACCAATAAAGTTGTAACAATGGATGAGATCTCTTTTAATTAAACCTTTAAAAAAAAAAATTATTATTTTTTCCTGAAATGGAGTTTTTTTTTTTATGCTACGTCGACAGAGGGTTCTCTTTGCCAAGGTAAGTGTTTAGCAAGAATGGCCCTCCAGGTTCCATCACCGGGCCCTATGGCTTAAATGTTCTATATTTTTTGTGTAAGGTTAGGTAAGGTAACAGACTATGTGTGTGTGTATATATATATATATATATATATATATATATATATATATATATATATATATATATATATATATATATAGAAAGTCCTCAATTAACAAACTTGATTGGTTCTAAGAAGTTTGTAAGTCGAATTTTGTTAAATTTTCACCTAGGATAGACATCACCTAACTCACGTACCTACGATTTTCATCTACGAAAGTCAACAAATGATCCTGTTTCATAATGCAAATGTTGTTTTGCTTACTGCATTAAATTATGTAGTATTGTTATATTACAGTATTTCATTATGAACTTTTGATACAATATCTGAGATTTATGATTTCAGTCGGATTTATGTTTGTATCTCCGAATGTTTGTAAGTTAAGGACCTTCTATAAATATATATATATATATATATATATATATATATATATATATATATATATATATATATATATAATTGAATATATAACGTGTGTGGGGGGGGCCGGTTTATATATATATGTAAGTTTTTATATGAAATCCTCCACACATGTTATCTTGACCCCCTAAAGGGGGGTGCTTAAAGACATAAATATTCTTTCAATCCACGTAATATTTTGTGATATTTCAGTCTCGATGATCTACAAAGGACTTCGTCCGACAATCTTCACTGAAGATTTGATCCACCTCAGTCACATAACTACCAGACACTTGATTCTTTACAGGGGCAACAACTGTTAATTCAGAGGTAATTGTCCTATCTTGGAAATGAGTAGGCCTACATGCATAGTATACATGCAACCCACTTGTTTTCATCCAATAAATACATATAAAATAAGGTTCCTCCCAATTTGATGAAAATAAAGAATAGAATAAAAGGGAGAAAGTAAAACTGTCAAACAAGAGAGCACTAGTGAAAAGGTTAACGGCAAACTTTACCAGACCCAAGAATGCGCGCAGGACATCCTCTGTACGTGCGCGCGAGAGCGCCTTTTGCCAAGTCTTCTCTCGAAAACTGGAAGTTTGTTTCGGGCGAGTTTTAATTGTCTTTAATGACACCGAAACTCCCAACTTTTTCTTCTTTTTTTCCAGGTTCCTTTTCAAGTCGCTAATTGTTTGTGAAGAAGAGGAAGACGAAGGTTAAAGCTACCTGCTCAGAAGAGAACTTTAAGATGACGATTTTTGTTTATGTTGCTGATGTCAGTACTATTGCTTTTTTTTGTTTATTATTATTATCATTATCACTAGCTAAGCTACAATCCTAATTGGAAAAGAATGATGCTATAAGCCCAGGGGCTCCAACAGGGAAAAGTAGCCCAGTGAGGAAAGGAAACAAACAAACTACAAGAGAAGAAATAACTATCAAAATTGAATATATTAGGATCATTAGCAGTATTGAATTAGATCTATCCTATATAGACTAAAAAATCTTCACAAAAACACGAAGAGAAACAAGATAGAATAGCGTCCTCAAGCAAGAGAACTTTAACCCAAGACAGTGGTAGACCATGATACAGAGGCTATGGCATTACCAAGACTGGAGAACAATGTTATGATTTTGGAGTGTCCTTCTAGAAGAGCTGCTTACCATAGCTAAAGAGTCTTTTCTACCCTTACCAAGAGAAAAGTAGCAACTGAACAATATATTGAGGTAGTTAACCCATTGAGCAATGAAGAAGTGTTTGGTAATCTCAGTGTTGTCAGGTGTATGAGGACAGAGTAGAAGTGTAAATGAATAGGCCAGACCACTCGGTGTATTTGTAGAGGGATCCAATGTAGTACTATCTGGCCAGTCACAGGATCTAATAACTCTTTAGCAGTAGTATCTCAATGGGTGGTTGGTGCCTCGGCCTACCCTTTTATTATTATTATTATTATTACTTACTTACTTACTTACTAAGCTACAACCCTAGTTGGAAAAGCAGAATGGTATAAGCCCAAGGGCTCCAACAGGGAAAATAGCAAAGTGAGGAAAGGAAATATTACAAGAGAAGTTTAAGAATAATAATAACATTAATATAAATTTTTCATATATAAATCATAAAAACTTGAAAATAACAAGAGGATAAATTAAAAAACTTCAAAACAACAAGAGGAAGAGAAATAAGATAGTGTGCCCGAGTGTACCCTCAAGCAAAATAATGAAAATAATGATGTTCATGAGGATAATGGTATAAACAGATTTTATGGGACAAATCAACTAGCAAGTGTCTGCAAAAAGATGAATAAATATGAGAAAACTGTACAAAAACATTACTCTCTCTCTCTCTCTCTCTCTCTCTCTCTCTCTCTCTCTCTCTCTCTCTCTCTCTCTCTCTCTCTCTCTCCACAGGTAAGCTAGGATCATGAAAAAATCCATTTCAAACAAAATTATATACACTAAATACAGCAGCTATGGGCTCTACTGCACATCGTCACAGAAACTAAAAAATTTCCATAAGTTCCTTGTCTCAAGTTCCTGCTCATATTCCATAAATCTAAATCTTTTAAAAGGCAAAAATATTTGGAAAATATTCATACAAAATCCAAAGCTATTAGGATTTACTGACTTCTTTCCTCCGTCAAGAATAGTAAGACTACTGTTCTTATTCTTAAAATATTTTATTTCAATTTTTAATTACCATTTCCTTGTTTCTTTTCCTCACTGGGCTATTTTCCCTGATGGCGCCCTTGGGCTTACATCATCCGGCTTTTCCAGCTAAGGTTGTAGCTTGGCAAGTAATAATGATAATAGTAATAGCGATTATAAAAGCTTATAGCGGTAATTAACCTTAGGTATAAGTCTCCCCGAAGAGACTTTTCCTTACTTAGGTTAGTAGAATGTAAACATTGGCCACGACTACGCTGATTCGCTCCACCCTAGCCAGTGTTTTTTCGAGTGTTACAAGAAAAGGTCTGGCCTAATTGTCTCCTCGACATTACTGATCCATGGTATTTGATTTCTTGTATAATTTTGGGTTATTTGCTTAGTTTCCTCTATAAACCGTTTGCACAAAGTATCCTAAACTTGTTTCCTTGTTGAGGGAAAAACTAAAGGTAGTTCGAATCGACTGTTGATTTCTGAAGCTATAGTTAGAGACGTGTCATGTAGCCTACACAGAGAACTGCTTAATTAAGCCATTGTTTTTGGGATGACTCAAGTTTACGAGGATAAAATCTCGGTAATTTTGAAAATGTCTTTAAAATCGTATTTTCCATGCCATGAATATGTCGTTTTCGAAAATGTTCTACCATTTAAAAAACCATCCATTGTAAGGTTCCGGTTTCACCAAGCTAGGTAAAGTTGTGTAACTTTACCCGTGCACCGTTCATATTTTTCCGACTATGAGTAAAAACTAGGAGTCTTGCATCAGCAAGGTTTATAGTCCTTGAGTTTAAGTACATCTTTGTGTGAAGTGGTTGTTTGTGTATGTTAATCGTCACTTCCATGAGAAAGTCACGGCTCACTATGTTGTGTTAGGTAGGAACATAAGTTTTGGTGTTCACCGTGAAATTGTTTATACACGCACACACACACACCGCTTGTCTCCTGGCTGTGGTTCCTAGATCGCAGTAGTCTTTCATAACGCCAGATAGAATTGTGTTTACTGGGAAATTAATTAGGTATTGCATACCTTCTGATTAATAGTTGCCATCGTCACTAAACCCCTAATTTTGCCTAAAGTGTTCGTGGAATAATTGCCATATTTAATTAGAGAATTTGCTGGCATAGGTTGGCATAAAATGGCCATAAATAGACGCGAGCGGAAGGACATGGCTGAGACCTTTGTTCTGCAGAGGATATTAGTAGATTTTGTTATATTAATTTTCTAATTTTCTCTGACATTTATGAAAGCATGATTTCACTTTCATTAAATTCTATATAGCCTTCCGTTTTGATAAAGAATGACTATTATCAATTTTACTTCGTACCTCACGACAGTTCATTCATTGGCGTTAATCCTAAATCCCATATTACATTTGTTAAATCTACATCACTGACCTCGACGCCAGACAATGTGCCGCAAATACCGTAAAGCCAAATTTAAACTAAGCCGTGATTTTTTTCGAAAGTGGGGAATGAATTAAAAGTGTAATGTGTTTTACAACTTAAGAAATTACAAAACATAATAAACAGAGGAGCAAGATTGATAAAAGGTGTCCCACCCCGAGAATGGTTCACCACTATTTTAATTGAATTACGTTGACTGCCTATTAAATCTAGAATAGAGTTTAAGATTTGTGCAATGACTTAGCCATTGATTAGAAGTGGATGTCCAAAATATACAAGAGAATTGCTACACATCGAGAAGCCAAATGAATTTTATCGACACGAGAATAGTTACAAATAGTTTAAAGTTATTGGACCCTCGATTTATGTTTACTGTTGGCTGTAGAGCTTCCATATATGCTACCCCTGGACTTTTTATAGGAAGTTCCCGCTAGAGTCCGAAAGAAGCTGAAGACTTTCTTATTTTATTTCTAAGGGCTTCGATTTTCGATTTGACAATTAATGCGGAATACGCTGGTTGATACTCTAAATAAATAAGACTGTATACGACTAACATCTTGTAGAGAACGGGGTTTTCATGTGTGATAGGACCAGGAAAACTGCCCTTGAAAATAAGGGATTGATTATGCGATGAATATCACCAAAGTCTACTCGCTAGTTGTTGATACATTTTAGGATATAAAACATTGTTTAACTATAAATTCTGAAAGTAGATCTATATCAATTTGATATACTGCTATAATTCTTAACAAACGTCCATATTAGATTGATTTTATTATCGCAATCACAGGTCGATGTCGATTTTATATTTCGTAGTTATCAGTCTGGTGAAGATAAATATTTGTATGTACAAGTCGATATTAAATTTAGACAAGTCAGAATAAATCAGCCCTATTTAATCGTTTCAAATGCTACGCCGAATCAGTCAATTTCAGCTGATTTAATTCGGCTAAATATTACAAGATCCAAATCTATTTAATATGTATTGGAGGAGTAGAGATGTTTTGGGGAAATATTAATTTTCCTTGCTTTTTACAATTAAATTTGAGAGGATTTTTCCCACCTAATTGTGTTTCACAGCATTAAAGTAGAATTATCCTTTGGGAGAAACCGCAGACCATCAGCTCGAAGCCTTAAGATATTTTAGTCACATAAACGGGTGACATACTATAAGACTTGCTTGCAATATCCTTAGATATCGCTTGAAGAGTTGCAGCGGGGAACCCAAAACACACAAGATTTGGTTAGTTTATCTCAAAAGACAAACAAATTTGGTAAAATTACATAGTGTCACCTTAAGAAATTATTATTTAACGCACTTTTAATTAGATTAATTGGCAAGTATTAAGATTTACTGTTCCGCTTTCAGTGATTATAACACTTCCTATAAATATAGGTTGAAAGTATTAATAATTTGTCACGCTTTGCTCCATCGAAAATATTAAAAGTGAAGTAGAATTTGGACTTATGGTAGAAATTAAAAGGTGAATGTACTCTTTAGAATTTAATATCGCCGTAGGTTGGCCAATGCAGGATGACTATAGTCAATTTCTTTTAATGAGGCGTATTTGCACCGACTCGTAGCGGTGCCCTATTAGCTCGGAAAAGTTTCCTGATCGCTGATTGGTTAGAATGATCTTGTCCAACCAATCAGCGATCAGGAACCTTTTCCGAGCTAAAATGGCATCCCTGCGAGTAGGTGCAAATCTGCCTCGCTAAATAAAATTGACTATAGTGAACGCTAAACTGGGGTTGGAGTCCCACTCAAACTCGTTAGTTTCTTTGGTCACCGCAACTTCACCATCCTTGTGAGCTAAGGATGGAGCGTTTGGGGAGCCTATAGATCTATCCGCTGAGTCATCAGCTGCCATTGCATGGCCCTCCTTGATCCTAGCTTGGGTGGAGAGGGGGCTTGTGTGCTGATCATATGTATATATCGTCACTTTCTAGGGCATGTCCTGCTTGATAGGGCAGTGTCACTGTCTCATGCCTCTTCCATTCATGTGCGGCCTTTGAACCTTTAAATGCTCCCCACCATTTATTGCATAAAATTGCATCTTATTACAAAAATGCAATGGCAGAATTTGAGAGGTCTTGGAAGAGTCCCATAATTAAGGTTACCTGGTAGGCTGAATTACAAAGGATATTGTAAGGAGTGGAGCTCGCTTTGTAAGGGGGCCATTTTCTTACTGTATGTTACGCTGAATTTAAAGCACATAACACCTTCACTATCCGAGTTGGAATTAAAAAACTATGGTGAGCGGCTATATATATATATATATATATATATATATATATATATATATATATATATATATATATATATATATATATATATATATATATGTATATATATATGTATATATATATATATATATAATATATATATATATATACACAATAGTTAGTCATAACTTTACTTTCGTTGGTTTTATGTTACCAGTTATTGGAGCCAAAGTGTTCCTCTCTACTGTAGGTTCTAGAGCTTTCAAATATGCGTCCCAAAGACTATATAACAAACTCTCACTAGCCATCAGAAGGACTGAAGATATTATTGTTTTCAAGAAGCTGAAAACTTTCTGGTTTTATGAGTTCTTCGATAATGTGGATTTGACATTTAACGTGGAATGCGCTGTTTGATACTCTATACCTAATAATGTATACGACAAACAGACTTTATAGGCCACGCAGGGCTCAGGGTATCTGTGTGTGACAGTATCAGGAAAACAGGCCTTAAATCAAAATAAGTAAAATAGTTGATGCAGAATACTTTCTTAGAGAGACTTATACAGTTCTTCCCCACCAAAAACATCTATATTCACCATAAGAGGGTCTTGACTAAAATGTTAATTAATAGTATAAGAAATACAATAATTGAAAAGCATATGTCTGTAATTCTTGTCCTGCTGACCTCATTGTGACCTGCTGCTATTTCCACCGGATTCCTCTGTCCTGCCATGATCCTGTAATAGCCACACACAAGGATTTAAGGTTAAGGTAGGCTACTTACCTACGCTCTTGATTCCTTTCTGTCCAACCTCTAACTTTTCATTCATTGTCCATTTGAGAGGTTTAACCCTCAATCACTCATCGGTGCTGAATAGCCTAAGTCATAAGTCTTGATTCTTTAATTATTATTATTATTATTATTATTATTATTATTATTATTATTATTATTATTATTATTACTTCCACTAACGAAGTTGGAATGAGGTTAAGTTTTTGTCCCGGTTTGTGTGTGTGTATTTGTTTGTGAACAGCTTTCTGGCCACAATTTTATTCATAGGGTAATGAAACTTGCAGGGATTAACTATTATGTAAGAAGCTGGAAATGATTAAATTTTGGAAGGTCAAGGTCGAAGGTCAAGCAAAACTTCCAATTCACATAATCAGCCATAAGTTTAGACTTCGTTGTCACAGAGATTTCAAACTTGGACCATATTTGAGTGCATCATAATCCATGCCACTTAATACATGTTAAGGTCAAAGGTCAAGGTCGAGAAATGGGTTGCCGTGATGGAGGTCTGCGCTCTAGTGAGTGTCCCTCTAGTTATTATTATTAATATTATTATTGTTGTTGTTGTTGTTATTGAAAGCTAAACTATAACACTATTAACACAGAGAAATGCTACAAGCCCAATGGTTCCAATGGGGAAAGCACTCGAAGGTGGTAATGCCGTCAGTACACCTCACGTCGTGTACTGTAGGTATTACTTGAAGGTCATCGCAGAGTTCCTTAGGCTTCAGCTCCACTTACTTTATATCACTCTACTTTACATCCATTCCTTCTTCCTTTCTTCCATCTTGCTGTGCAACCTCATCTAATATTTACTAAATAGTGCCATAGCCTCTGTACCTTGGTCTTGCACTGCCTTGGGTTAGAGTTCTCTTGCTTGAGGGTACACTCAGACACTACTATTTCGTTATTTCCTTTCCTCACTGGGCTACTTTCCCTTTTCGAGCCCTTAGGCTTATGCCATCTTGCTTTTCCAACTAGTGTTGTAGCTTAGCTAATAACAACAACAGCAATACTACTACTACTACTACTAATAATAATAATGATGATAATAATAATAATAATAATAATAATAATAATAATAATAATAACGATGATGATGATGATAATAATTAATAATAATATCATCATCTCCCCCAGCACTTAGGCGCTGAATGGCCTCACAGGAACCAAAAATGAGGCTATATACCCCAAATTCACTGATCCAATCGAATCTAAGAGGAAGACAGCCCAGTATGTAATATGTGTTTATCTGATCATGTATTCGTACTCATCAATCTTCAGGACCCCATCTCATATTTTTACACACATTTTAGTAAATAAGGTTTACCGAGTCTAATAACGTATTCAATTCAAGATTCAAAATCAAAATATCGCCATATTCAATTATGAATTGAATGAAATTAAGTTCAAATTGAATTTATTCAGTAATGATATCAAAAGACTTCTCATTTATAAACTCTAATTCCCAGTTTTCTGCTTTAACTGACAACTCAAATCTTCGCATCTCGAATTCGCCAAATGATCTGTAACTTTTTTTTTCCCAAACAGTTGATATACTGGATGGAACTCGAAGTACATTGATTTTGTTTAGTACGAAAAGACAGGAAAATAAAGATTGAATTATTAAAGAAAAATAAAATAAAAGGCAACTTCTCGATAAACTACCATGATGAGTGGTACTAGCCACTCTCTATTTCCACATTCAAAGATTCGCAACATCTGGAATTCACCAAATATTTAGAACCTTTTTCTTTCCTAAACAGCTGATATACTGGAGGCGCAATGCTACACAGTATTATTATTATTATTATTATTATTATTATTACTAGCCAAGCTACAACCCTAGTTGGAAAAGCAAGATGCTATAAGCCCAGAGGCTCCAACGGGGAAAAATAGCCCAGTGAGGAAAGGAAACAAGGAAATAAATAAATGATGAGAACAAATTAACAATAAATTATTCTACAACCAGTAACAACGTCAAAACAGATATGTCATATATAAACTATAAAAAGACTCATCTCAGCCTGGTCAACATAAAAACATTTGCTGCAACTTTGAACTTTTGAAGTTCTACTGATTCAACTACCCGATTAGGAAGATCATTCCACATCTTGGTCACAGCTGTAATAAAACTTCTAGAATACTGTGTAGTATTGAGCCTCATGATGGAGAAGGCCTGGCTATTAGAATTAACTGCCTGCCTAGTATTACGAACAGGATGGAATTGTGCCGGAAGATCTGAATGTAGAGGATGGTCAGAATTATGAAAAATCTTATGCAACATGCATAATGAACTAATTGAACGAAGGTGCCAAAGATTAATATCTAGATCAGGAATAAGAAATTAATAGACCGTAAGTTTCTGTCCAACAAATTGAGATGAGAATCAGCAGCTGAAGACCAGACTGGAGAACAATGCTCAAAACAAGGTAAAATGAAAGAATTAAAACACTTCTTCAGAATAGATTGATCACCGAAAATCTTGAAAGACTTTCTCAATAAACCAATTTTTTGTGCAACTGAAGGAGACATAAACCTAGTGTGTTTCTCAAAAGTAAATTTGCTGTCGAGAATCACACCTAAAATTTTAAAAATCATACAAAGTTAAAGAAACATTATCAATACTGAGATCCAGATGTTGAGGAGCTACTGTCTTTAACCTACTTACAATCATACTTTGAGTTTTATTAGGATTCAACTTCATACCCCATAATTTGCACCATGCACAAATTTAGCTAGATCTCTATTAAGGGATTCAGCAATCCCAGATCTACATTCAGGGGATGGAATTGATGCAAAGAGTATCATCTGCATATGCAACAAGCTTGTTTTCTAGGGCAAACCACATGTCATGTGTATGTATGAAAACCAATGGGCCAAGAACACTAACCTTTGGAACACCAGATATCACATTCCTATACTCACTATGGTGCCCATCAACAACAACTCTTTGAGGTCTATTACTTAAAAAATCCATAATAATGCTAAGAAACGACCCACCCACTCCCAAAAGTTTGAGTTTGAAAACAAGGGTATCATGATTAATACGGTCAAAGGCAGCACTAAAATCAAGGACAATCATACGAACTTCCTGACAACAATCTATGGATTTCTGTACAGCATTGGAGTTTGTAAGAAGGGCATCACATGCTCCAAGGCCTTTACGAAAACCAAATTATAAACTAGGGAATAGATGATTACTTTCATCAAACATATTAAGACGTTTTGCCAGAAGACGTTCAAAAACTTTAGATAATATGAGAGTTATGGAAATTGGGCGGTAATCAGTTGGACTTGAGCTACCACAAACACATTTACACAGAGGAGTAACATTACCAATTCTCCAACAAGTGCTAAAAGCTCCGCTCCTTGCTAACTTACGCAAACTAACATAACTTTAGAGCTAAGAAATCTGCTGTCTTTATAAAAAATAAAGGGAAAATACCATTTGGGTCTAGAAGTTTTATTCCAGCTGTGGCCAAGTTGTGGAATGATCTTCCTAATCGGGTAATTGAATTGGCAGAACTTCAAAAGTTTAAACTTACAGCAAATGTTTTGATGTTGAACAGGTTGACATAAGTCTTTTTATAGCTTGTATATAAGATATCTTTTGATTTTAATTGTTCATTATTTCTCATATCGTTTATTTATTTTTATTTCCTTTCCTCACTGAGCTATTTTTCCCTGTTGGAGCCCTTGAGCTTATAGCATCTTGCTTTTCCAACTAGGGTTGTAGCTTAGCTAGTAATAATTATTATAATAATGATAATTATGGAACTCAAAGTACTTGTAAATCCAAAGTAATGAATGAATTACTATAGAGAAATGCCCAAATGTAAACAATATGAACATGACTACAGTATATACAAAGATAGGAACAGTATTCAGGCTTTAAAGAAAGAAGATGATTGTTTAAGATAATGGTCAAAAGGCCAAAGCGATATAAAAATAAAAGGCAACTGCTTGATAGAGCACCAAACATCATATCCATTTTATTAAGCCTACCCAACGTCCCCGTTTAATCAGAATAAAAGATAGAGAAAGTTGTCAGAAAGTATTCTTGAGTATACCTTCAATGTAAACAACTCTTATCCCAATTAGTGTTAGGTCATTGAATAGAGACTTTGGCATCATCCAACAATGGTTAGATTTATGAGTGTCCTAGATGAACTTCTTACCATAGTTAAAGTCTCTCTTCTAACCGTACCTTTTTAACTAAAGAGTCTTCTACTCGTATCTTTTAACTGAAGAATCTCTTCTACCCAAGCTATTTAGGGCAAATAGCCACTGAATAGTTATAGTAACTTCCACTCAATTGTGTGTCAAGTGTAGTATAATTATTGTTGTTAGATGTGTAAGGAAACCTAGAGAAGTTGTGTAAGGAAACTTGGAGAAGTTGTGTAAGGAAACCTAGAGAAGTTGTGTAAGGAAACCTAGAGAAGTTGTGTAAGGAAACCTAGAGAAGTTGTGTAAGGAAACCTAGAGAAGTTGTGTAAGGAAACTTAGAGAAGTTGTGTAAGGAAACTTGGAGAATTTGTGTAAGGAAACTTAGAGAAGTTGTGTAAGCGATATGCCAGACTATTCGTTGTATGTTTAAAGTCTACTCATGAATGGCCTAGGCAAGGGACAGTGACAATGTCCTAGCTAGCAGAACAATGTCCTAGAGACTGACTATATATACATATGATCATCGCCCAACGCCACATCCTTAACTTACAGGGATGGCGAGGTTGCAAATACCTCAAGAAACTATCGAGCTTCAGCGCAACCCGAACCCCAGTTCGCCAGATTGCCAGGCAGGGACGTTTTCAATAGGCCACCACAACCTTAGACAAAGGATGAGCTTGAACCTAAAGAAGGTCCCGCGGAGGGTAATAGTTGTCAGTGCACCTCACGGAATGTACTGTAGGCATTATTAAAGGATCCTTGCTGTGCCCTCTCTGCTTCTATCTGGACCACCATTTAGCTTTCCAGTTTAATTCCGATCTAGCGTCGTGTCTTCCATCTTGATTTTCATCCTCTTCCACTTTGCAATATTGACCAAGTATTTTCCCTAAATTCACTTCGGAACTGGTCCAGTCGCCAGACTATGTGGCCTAAATTCGATTAAATCCAAATTCTTCTTGAACTTTTCGATTGAGTAAAATGCTCATTATCCTTTGAAGTGATGCAATTTCCGTGTGATTTATCAAGAGATATAAAGATATTTAATTCTTCTAAAAAGTAGAGGTTAGTGGAAGATCACGTATATATCTAATGTTGATTTATTTTTAAGAAAAAAAAAAACGGAATGGATAATTTAACTAGATTATTATTATTATTACTAGCTTAAGCTACAATCCTAATTGAAAAAGCGAGATGCTACAAGCACAAGGGCTCCAACAAGGAAAAATAACTCGGTCAGGAAAGGAAATCAGGAAATAAACGATTACAGTGCAGTAGTTAACCCATGAGATAAAAAGATATGAAGTGTAATATGTTATATGATTTTATTGACTATTATCATAGGAAAAGCTTATTGCTATGACAAGAGCTTCCTTTTTATAAAAAATTAAATAATTTTCAACCATTGGCCCTCTCCGATTAGTAAGCCCAGTGAGCAATAAATTCACGCTCCAGAAATCTCGCCTCTCCTCTCGCTATAACTCCCAGAAAGAAACATTACGGAATCCTCTTAGTCTGAGAATCATTACGGAGACGGGGAAAAGAAACATTACCCGGACATTTAGTTAGGCCGTTCATTAGGAAAACGTGCATTTGCCAGATTACTTCGGCCACTTTCCCAGATTATTTTCTTCTCTCTTCGCTTCTTCTTTATTTTATATTATATATGTACAAATGCTAAAGGCATGATAGCTCACCCAATTCTAATTCATTAAGGAAATTACAACTCGGTGCCCTGAAATTCGTACGTCATAAACACGGGATTTGTAAAAGGGACTCTCTGGAAAACTAGTTGATTTAGGCATTACTGATGTAAAGTGACATTTAACGAGGGAAAGAAAGAGGGCGAGGATACCCTTTCCGACAGAGATTCGACGCCGTGTCTTGGAATGTAAATTTCGTGATTAAATTTAGTCTATTTGATGAACTGAAAATGGAGCTGTTGCTATGTGTGAGTATGTCTAGAGAATTATTTTCCTGAAGCTATTCCGTTTTAGTGTGTGTGTATTTATTTATATATATATATATATATATATATATATATTTATATATGCATATATATATATATATATGTATATCTATATATATATATGTATATATATATTATATATATGTATATACATATATTATATATATATATATATATATATATATATATGTGTGTGTGTATATATATAATTATATATGTGTGTGTGTATATATATAATTATATATGTATGCATATATATATACATATATACATATATAATTATATATATATACATATATGTATATATTATATATAAATGCATTTATTATATATAAATGTATTTATATATGTATAAATATATATATATATATATATATATATATATATATATATATATATATATATATATATATACACATTATACACATACATATATAAATATATTATACATACATTCATACATACATATATAAATATATTATACATACATACATACATACATATATACATATACATATAGCCAGACACTTACTCTTTATTATATAGGGCAGATAGAAAAGATGAAAATTAGATAAGATGATATAGCGAAGAGTGGTACCACAAGGATATTTTTAGATAGCATTTGTGACGCTGATATCAAGCATATGACATGTTACTGTCCTAAATATATATCTATTATTATTATTTTGTATTATTATTAGCTAAGCTTCAACTCTAGTTGGAAAATAAGGATGCTATAAGCCCAAGGGCTCCTACAGGGAAACAGTGTGAAAAAAAGATGGTTATCGAAGCTAGTAGCGAAATGGCATATTGCTGAAAACGATGCTACAATTGCTTAAAAAGTAAAAAATAAGTTACAAGAGACACGAGGTGGCAAAGCAAACTTAATGTACATCTTTTAAGCGAGTCATTGGTATTAAACTATGATCTATAATCCCACGGCAAAGAATGATTTGAAAGTACAAAGAAGATAGAATTAAGAGAGGGTACTTGGTAATAAGTAATTCTCATGCTTCAAGTAAAGTCCCTGAGAAGGAAAATGAGTTTGCCAATACACTTGAATAAATTAGGAGTGTTATTACGAGTTCTTCCTCTAATGGCAATTATGTTAATTTTGCTGATGGAACCAGACGAGCAAAAATTAAAAGCATAGAAGACGGTGCAAAAACGAAACGATAGGAAAACTCGAACCGAAAATGTTGTTTCATGTATAGTGAGATTTGAGAACAAAAACCTCGGAAGAATAATGGGAGTTGAATGGCAGGACATGATTAGAAATTAAACTATAAGAGATTACTCAAGTGCCATATGTGGATGAGATCATGGTGAGGGGTAGATGGAGATGGTTTGGTCATGCTCTTCGCACTCCCCAAGAGAGATTAGTTCGCCAAACTTTCAATTATGCTCCACAAGGCACTAGAAGAGTTGGAAGACCCAGGTCTACATGGCTGAGGACTATAAAGAGTGAAGGAGGAGATGGTGAATGGACAAGTATTTATCTAAAAGCTTAAGATAGAGACGACTGGTGAAATATAAATGAGGCCCTTTGCGTCAATAGGCGCAGGAGGAGATGATGATAGTGAGAAGGATGATGAGGATAATGCATTAGTTGAATGAATTTGAGAAGACATCATACGTCCCTGCCTGGCGATCTCCGGATTGGGGATGGAGTCCCGCTCAAGCTCGATAGTTTCTTGTAGTGTCTGCAACCTCACCATCCTTGTGAGCTGAGAATGGGGGCTTTGGGGGAATCTATAAGTCTACCTGTTGAGTCATCAGCACCCATTGCCTGGCCGTCCATGGTCCTAGATTGGACGGAGAGGGGGGCTTTTCAGTCTTTAGGGCATTTTCACTGTCCCTGGCCTCTGACATTCATGAGCGACCTTTAAACCTTTGTTATTTCCGAAACCAGGGGAAAGTGGGATGGTCCATATCTTTCTAAACCATGTTCTTGAAATTCAAAAACCATTGATGACAATGTTGATAGAATTGTTACAATGCGGTAGGTATAGCATTCGTGATATATATCATTTGCTATCTTGCCTGTAGTCAGAAATATGGACCTGTTAAAAAGGAATATAACTTAGTAGGTCCGTTGACTGGCCAGATAGTACTACTTTAGATCCCTCTCTGGTAACGGCTCATTTTTCCTTTGGCTACACATACATCGAATAGTCTGGCCTATTCTTTACAGATTCTTCTCTTCCCTTATATACCTGACAACACTAAGATAACCGAAAAATCATCCTTACTCAAGGGATTAACTACTGCAGTGTAATTGTTTAGTGGCTGCTTGGTAAGAGTAGAAGAGACTCCAGCTTTGGTAAAGTAGCTCTTTTAGGAGAAGGAAACTCCAAAATCAAACCATTGTTGTCTAGTAATGAGTAGTGTCATAGCCATTTGTTGCATTTGGGTGTTGAATGGCCTAACACTCGACTGAAAAAAATATCGGAATGCTGAATTGAGAAACCTATTATCTGAACAATCGACCAAACAAATCTAAGAACTGAACATTCGCCTGTTTAAAAAAATATATATATTATCCGAATGTACTTACTTTAAGGGTTGTTTTCCTGATCCAATCATACATGGAAACCCTGTGTTCTACTGGACCTATAAGATCTGTTGTCCCTATATATATTCCTAGGTATTTAGAATGTCAAACGCCGTTTTCCGTATTAATTGCCAAATCCACATTATCGAAGCACTTAAAAAACAAGAAAATCTTCAGATTCTTCTTGAAATCAGTAATATCTTGTCTTTCGTATATCTAGTGGGCGCTTATTGTATAGTCCTGGGCTGCATGTATGAAAGCTCTAGAACCTATAGTAGAGGTACAATTGAGCACAAGAATTCTGGTACACTCAGACATACCCTTACTATGCGACAAGTTCTTGTGTTTAGCCCCATCCACCATCTTTACCATCTCTACGCAAGTTATCTGTTTGAATATTCATTGCGAAGTAAGGGTGCACTTCTTTGGAGCAAGCTGTGCCCGGGACACCCATTGCCAACTGTACATCTTGCCTCCAATAACACTAAACCATCTGTAAATATTCTCATGTAGACACGATTTGTTGGCTTGAAACCATTTGTAACTATTTTTGTGTCAACACGATTTGATAGCTCGTGTACCAATAACTTGAATTCATCTGTAAAAATTCTCGTGTTGACACGATTTGTCGGCTCGTGCACCAATAACTTGAAACTATTTTGTAACTATCCTTGTGTCGACACGATTTGTTGGCTTATGCACCAATAACTCAAAACATTTATAACTATTTTCGTGTTGACACGATTCGTTGGCTCATGCACTAATAACTTTAAACCATATATATCTATTTTTTTGTCAGCACGATCCGTTGGCTCATGCACCAATAACTTAAAACCATTTGTAACTATTCTCGTGTCGACAAGATTTGTGGCCCATGCACCAATAACTTGAAGCATTTGTAACTATTCTCGTGTCGACACGATTCATTGGCTCGTGCGCCAATAACTTGAAACTATCTATAACTATTCTTGTGTTGACACGATTTATTGCAAGTGCAGCGATAAATTCAAATCATCTGTAACTAATCTCATGCCAACATGATTCGTTAGCTTGTGCACCAATAATTTGAAACAGTCTGTAAATATTCTCAAGTCAACACGATTCTTAAGCTCGTGCAACAATAACTTGAAACCATTTGTACCTATTCTCATGTCGACACAATTCGTTGGCTCGTGCGCCAATAACTTGAAACTATCTATAACTATTCTTGTGTTGACACGATTTATTGCAAGTGCAGCAATAACTTCAAATCATCTGTAACTAATCTCATGCCAACATGATTCGTTAGCTTGTGCACCAATGATTTGAAAGTCTGTAAATATTCTCAAGTCAACACGATTCATAAGCTCGTGCAACAATAACTTGAAACCATTTGTAACTATTCTCATGTCAACACAATTCATTGGCTCAAGCACCAATAACATGAAACCATCTGTAACTAATCTCGTTTCGACACAATTCGTTAGCCCGTGCACCAATAACTTGAAACCATCTGTAACTATTCTCGTACCATCTGTAACTATTCTCGTGTCGACACGATTCATTGGCTCGTGCACCAATAACTTTAAACCATCTGTAACTATTCTCTTGTCGACATGATTCATTGACTCATGCACCAATAACATGAAACCATCTGTAACTATTCCCGTGTCGACACGATTCGTTGGCTCGTGCACCAGTAACTTTAAACGATTTGTAAATATTCTTGTGTTGACAGGATTTATTGACTTGTGCACCAGTAACTTGAAACCATCTGTAACTATTTTCGTGTCGACGCGATTCGTTGGGTAGTGCACCAATAACTTTAAACCATCTGTAACTATTGTCGTGTCGACAACATTCATTGGCTCATGCACTAATAACTTTACACCACCTGTAAATATTCTCGTGTCGAGATGATTCGGTGGCTCGTGCACCAATAACTTGAATCCATCTGTAACTATTGTCGTGTCAACAAGAATCATTGGCTCATGCACCAATGACTTGAATTAATGTGTAACTATCCTCGTGTCAGAACGATTTGTTGGCTTGTGCACCAATAACTTGAAACTATTTTGTAACTATTTTTATGTCGACACGATTTGTTGGCTTGTGTACCAATAACTCCAAACATTTGTAACTATTCTCGTGTTGACATGATTCGTTGGCTCGTGCATCAATAACTTGAAACCATATATAACTATTTTCATGTCGACACGATTTGATGGCTCGTGCACCAATAACTTGAAACCATTTGTAATTATTCCTGTGTCGACAGGATTCGTTGGCTAGTGCGCCAATAACTTGAAACCATTTGTAACTATTCTTGTGTCGACAGGATTCGTTGGCTAGTGCGCCAATAACTTGAAACCATTTGTAACTATTCTTGTGTCGACAGGATTCGTTGGCTAGTGCGCCAATAACTTGAAACCATTTGTAACTATTCCTGTGTCGACAGGATTCGTTGGTTAGTGCACCAATAACTTGAAACCATTTGTAACTATTCCTGTGTCGACAGGATTCGTTGGCTAGTGCACCAATAACTTGAAACCATTTGTAACTATTCCTGTGTCGACAGGATTCGTTGGCTAGTGCACCAATAACTTGAAACCATTTGTAACTATTCCTGTGTCGACAGGATTCGTTGGCTAGTGCACCAATAACTTGAAACCATTTGTAACTATTCCTGTGTCGACAGGATTCGTTGGCTAGTGCACCAATAACTTGAAACCATTTGTAACTATTCCTGTGTCGACAGGATTCGTTGGTTAGTGCACCAATAACTTTAATCCATCTGTAACTATTGTTGTGTCAACAAGAATCATTGGCTCATGCACCAATGACTTGAATTAATGTGTAACTATCCTCGTGTCAGAACGATTTGTTGGCTTGTGCACCAATAACTTGAAACTATTTTGTAACTATTCCTGTGTCGACAGGATTCGTTGGCTCGTGCACCAATAACTTGAAACCATTTGTAACTATTCCTGTGTCGACAGGATTCGTTGGCTCGTGCACCAATAACTTGAAACCATTTGTAACTATTCCTGTGTCGACAGGATTCGTTGGCTCGTGCACCAATAACTTGAAACCATTTGTAACTATTCCTGTGTCGACAGGATTCGTTGGCTAGTGCACCAATAACTTGAAACCATTTGTAACTATTCCTGTGTCGACAGGATTCGTTGGCTAGTGCACCAATAACTTGAAACCATTTGTAACTATTCCTGTGTC
>NC_090766.1:22257854-22272854 GCF_036898095.1 Palaemon carinicauda
GAAATCTAAATAGATACATGGTTTTATAATGCACTGTATAAGTATAGTAATAAAATTTCGTGTAACGTTACAGTTTGTAGACAGATAGCGCGAGTGAGAGAGACTGTTTCTTACAGCACTGTATGAATATAGCAATAGAATTTCATGAAACGTTACAGTTTATACATCACCTTTGTGTGTGAGATATACTCCGGACAGCCGAGCTCTTTAACACTGAGTTCCATGACGTCTTCAGTCTGTCCGTTTGAGCGTATGCAGTTGTGCTGGGCAAACGATTTGTAGGTCTCCCTTTCTGTGAAGTCCCTCAGCCAGGATCTAAGCCACATCAGCTCGCATGTGCACACGAGAGGGTTGTCTGGTGATGCAACAGAGGATTGGGGTAGTGTATGAATAGACAAATAAAGGAATAGGGTAGTGTATTACTAGATAAAGAAATGGGTTAGTGTATTACCGGACAAAGGAATGTGCTATTGCATTACTAGAAAATTAAAGGAACTGGTTAGTGTATTACGAGACAAATAAAAGAACAGAATAGTGCATTACTAGGCAATCAAAGGAATGGGGTAGTGTATTACTAGACAATTAAAAGAACGGGATAGTGCATTACTAGACAATTAAAGGAATGGGGTAGTGCCTTACTAGACAAATAAAGGAACTGGGTAGTGTATTACTAGACAATTAAAGGAACGGATAGTGTATGAAGTGACAAATAAAGGAACCTGGTAGTGTATTACGAGACAAATAAAGGAACGGGGTAGTGTATTACTAGATAAATAAAGGAACGTGGTAGTGTATTACGAGACAAATAAAGGAATGGGTTAGTGTATTATTAGGCAAATAAAGGAACAGGTATTACTAGACTAGTAGTGTATTACCAGACAGTCAAAGGAACTGGGTAGTGTACTAAGAGAAAATTATAGGAATGGGGTAGTGTATTACTAGACAAATAAAGGAACGGGGTAGTCTATGACTAGACAAATAAAGGAAACAAAGTATTGTATTACTAGGCAAATAAAGAACAGGGTAGTGTATTAACAGATAAATAAAGGAACAGAGTAGTGTATTACTAGGCAAATAAAGGAACTGGGTAGTGTATTACTAGACAAATAAAGAACAGAGAAGAGTATTAATAGACAATTAAAGGAACTGGGTAGTGTATTAATAGACAATTAAAGGACTGCGTAGTGTATTATTAGACAAATAAAGGAACAGGGTAGTCTATTACCAGACAATTAAAGGAACAGGGTAGTGTGTTACCAGACAATCGTGATCAATATAACATCCCTTACTTACAGGCATTACTCATATAACAACTCCCTCTCACAGACAGTGATCAATATGACATCCCTTACTTGCAGGCATTACTTATATAGCGACTCCCTCTTACAGACAGTGATCAATATAACATCCCTTACTTGCAGGCATTACTTATATGACAACTCCCTCGTACAGATCGTGATCAATATGACATCCATTACTTACAGGCATTACTTATATGACAACTCCCTCTTACAGACAGTGATCAATATGACATCCCTTACTTCCAGGCATTACTTATATGACAACTCGCTCGTACAGATCGTGATCAATATGACATCCCTTACTTACAGGCATTACTTATATGACAACTCCCTCTTACAGACAGTGATCAATTTGACATCCCTTACTTGCAGGCATTACTTATATGACAACTCCCTCTCATAGACAGTGATCAATATGACATCCCTTACTTGCAGGCATTACTTATATGACAACTCCCTCTCATAGACAGTGATCAATATGACATCCCTTACTTGCAGGCATTACTTATACGACAACTCCCTCTCACAGACAGTGATCAATACGACATCCCTTACTTGCAGGCATTACTTGTATGACAACTCCCTCTTACAAACAGTGATCAATATAACATCCCTTACTTGCGGGCATTACTTATATGACAACTCCCTCGTACAGATCGTGATCAATATGACATCCCTTACTTACAGGCATTACTTGTATGACAACTCCCTCTTACAGACAGTGATCAATTTGACATCCCTTACTTGCAGGCATTACTTATATGACAACTCCCTCTCACAGACAGTGATCAATATGACATCCCTTACTTGCAGGCATTACTTATATGACAACTCCCTCTTACAGACAGTGATCAATATGACATCCCTTACTTGTAGGCATTACTTATATGACAACTCCCTCTCACAGACAGTGATCAACATGACATCCCTTACTTGCAGGCATTACTTATATGACAACTCCCTCTCACAGACAGTGATCAATACGACATCCCTTACTTGCAGGCATTACTTATATGACAACTCCCTCTCACAGACAGTGATCAATTTGACATCCCTTACTTGCAGGCATAACTTATATGACAACTCCCTCTCACAGACAGTGATCAATATGACATCCCTTACTTGCAGGCATTACTTATATGACAACTCCCTCTCACAGACAGTGATCAATATGACATCCCTTACTTGCAGGCATTACTTATATGACAACTCCCTCTCACAGACAGTGATCAATTTGACATCCCTTACTTGCAGGCATTACTTATATGACAACTCCCTCTCACAGACAGTGATCAATATGACATCCCTTACTTGCAGGCATTACTTATATGACAACTCCCTCTCTCAGACAGTGATCAATATGACATCCCTTACTTGCAGGCATTACTTATATGACAACTCCCTCTCACAGACAGTGATCAATATGACATCCCTTACTTGCAGGCATTACTTATATGACAACTCCCTCTCACAGACAGTGATCAATTTGACATCCCTTACTTGCAGGCATTACTTATATGACAACTCCCTCTCTCAGACAGTGATCAATACGACATCCCTTACTTGCAGGCATTACTTATATGACAACTCCCTCGTACAGATCGTGATCAATATGACATCCCTTACTCACAGGCATTACTTATATGACAACTCCGTCGTACAGATCGTGATCAATATGACATCCCTTACTTACAGGCATTACTTATATGACAACTCCCTCTCACAGACAGTGATCAATACGACATCCCTTACTTGCAGGCATTACTTATATGACAACTCCCTGCATTACTTATACGACAACTCCCACTCACAGACAGTGATCAGTACGACATCCCTTACTTGCAGGCGTTACTTATACGACAACTCCCTCTCGCAGACCGTGATCAGTACGACATCCCTTACTTGCAGGCGTTACTTATACGACAACTCCCTCTCGCAGACCGTGATCAGTACGACATCCCTTACTTGCAGGCGTTACTTATACGACAACTCCCTCTCGCAGACCGTGATCAGTACGACATCCCTTACTTGCAGGCGTTACTTATACGACAACTCCCTCTCGCAGACCGTGATCAGTACGACATCCCTTACTTGCAGGCGTTACTTATACGACAACTCCCTCTCGCAGACCGTGATCATTACGACATCCCTTACTTGCAGGCATTACTTATACGACAACTCCCTCTCACAGACCGTGACTCCCTCTTACAGATCGTGATCAGTATGACCTCCCTTACTTACAGGCATTACTTATACGACAACTCCCTCTCACAGACAGTGATCAGTATGACATCCCTTACTTACAGGCATTACTTATATGACAACTCCCTCTCACAGACAGTGATCAATATGACATCCCTTACTTGCTGGCATTACGTATACGACAACTCCCTCTTACAGACAGTGATCAGTATGACATCCCTTACTTGCAGGCATTACTTATACGACAACTCCCTCTCACAGACAGTGATCAATATGACATCCATTACTTACAGGCATTACTTATACGACAACTCCCTCTCACAGACAGTGATCAATATGACATCTCTTACTTGCAGGCATTACGTATATGACAACTCCCTCGTACAGATCGTGATCAGTATGACATCCCTTACTTGCAGGCATTACTTATACGACAACTCCCTCTCACAGACAGTGATCAATATGACATCCCTTACTTGCAGGCATTACTTATACGACAACTCCCTCTCACAGACAGTGATCAATATGACATCCCTTACTTGCAGGCATTACTTATACGACAACTCCCTCTCACAGACAAGGATCAATATGACATCTCTTACTTGCAGGCATTACTTATACGACAACTCCCTCTCACAGACAGTGATCAATATGACATCCATTACTTACATGCATTACTTATACGACAACTCCCTCTCACAGACAGTGATCAATATGACATCTCTTACTTGCAGGCATTACTTATACGACAACTCTCTCTCACAGACAGTGATCAATATGACATCTCTTACTTGCAGGCATTACTTATACGACAACTCCCTCTTACAGATCATGATCAGTATGACATCCCTTACTTACAGGCATTACTTATATGACAACTCCCTCTTGCAGACAGTGATCAATATGACATCTCTTACTTGCAGGCATTACATATACGACAACTTCCTCTCACAGACAGTGATCAATATGACATCCCTTACTTGCAGGCATTACTTATACGACAACTCCCTCTTACAGATCATGATCAGTATGACATCCCTTATTTACAGGCATTACTTATATGACAACTCCCTCTTGCAGACAGTGATCAATATGACATCTCTTACTTGCAGGCATTACTTATACGACAACTCCCTCTTACAGATCGTGATCAGTATGACATCCCTTACTTGCAGGCATTACTTATATGACAACTCCCTCTTGCAGACAGTGATCAATATGACATCTCTTACTTGCTGGCATTACTTATATGACAACTCCCTTGTACAGATCGTGATCAATATGACATCCATTACTTACAGGCATTACTTATATGACAACTCCCTCTTACAGACAGTGATCAATATGACATCTCTTACTTGCAGGCATTACTTATACGACAACTCCCTCTCACAGACAGTGATCAATATGACATCCATTACTTACAGGCATTACTTATACGACAACTCCCTCTCACAGACAGTGATCAATATGACATCCATTACTTACAGGCATTACTTATACGACAACTCCCTCTCACAGACAGTGATCAATATGACATCTTTTACTTGCAGGCATTACTTATACGACAACTCCCTCTTACAGATCGTGATCAGTATGACATCCTACTTACAGGCATTACTTATATGACAACTCCCTCTTGCAGACAGTGATCAATATGACATCCCTTACTTGCAGGCATTACTTATATGACAACTCCCTTGTACAGATCGTGATCAATATGACATCCCTTACTTACAGGCATTACTTATATGACAACTCCCTCTTACAGACAGTGATCAATATGACATCCCTTACTTGCAGGCATTACTTATATGACAACTCCCTCTTACAGACAGTGATCAATATGACATCCCTTACTTGCAGGCATTACTTATATGACAACTCCGTCGTACAGATCGTGATCAATATGACATCCCTTACTTAAAAGCATTACTTATATGACAACTCCCTCTCACAGACAGTGATCAATATGACATCCCTTACTTGCAGGCATTGCTTATACGACAACTCTATCTCACAGACAGTGATCAATACGACATCCCTTACTTGCAGGCATTACTTATACGACAACTCCTTCTCACAGACAGTGATCAATACGACATCCCTTACTTACAGACATTACTTGTACGACAACTCCCTCTCACAGACAGTGATCAATACGACATCCCTTACTTGCAGGCATTACTTATACGACAACTCCCTCTCACAGACAGTGATCAATACGACATCCCTTACTTGCAGGCATTACTTATACGACAACTCCCTCTCCCTGACAGTGATCAATACGACATCCCTTACTAACAGGCATTACTTATACGACAACTCCCACTCACAGACAGTGATCAATACGACATCTCTTACTTGCAGGCATTACTTATACGACAACTCCCTCTCACAGACAGTTATCAATACGACATCTCTTACTTGCAGGCATTACTTATACGACAACTCCCTCTCACAGACAGTGATCAATACGACATCCCTTACTTGCAGGCATTACTTATACGACAACTCCCTCTCACAGACAGTGATCAATACGACATCCCTTACTTACAGACATTACTTATACGACAACTCCCTCTCACAGACAGTGATCAATATGACATCCCTTACTTAAATGCATTACTTTTATGGCAACTCCCTCCTACAGACAGTGATCAATTTGACATCCCTTACTTGCAGGCATTACTTATACGACAACTCCCTCTCACAGACAAGGATCAATATGACATCTCTTACTTGCAGGCATTACTTATACGACAACTCCCTCTCACAGACAGTGATCAATATGACATCCATTACTTACATGCATTACTTATACGACAACTCCCTCTCACAGACAGTGATCAATATGACATCTCTTACTTGCAGGCATTACTTATACGACAACTCTCTCTCACAGACAGTGATCAATATGACATCTCTTACTTGCAGGCATTACTTATACGACAACTCCCTCTTACAGATCATGATCAGTATGACATCCCTTACTTACAGGCATTACTTATATGACAACTCCCTCTTGCAGACAGTGATCAATATGACATCTCTTACTTGCAGGCATTACATATACGACAACTTCCTCTCACAGACAGTGATCAATATGACATCCCTTACTTGCAGGCATTACTTATACGACAACTCCCTCTCACAGACAGTGATCAGTATGACATCCCTTACTTGCAGGCATTACTTATACGACAACTCCCTCTCACAGACAGTGATCAATATGACATCCATTACTTACATGCATTACTTATACGACAACTCCCTCTCACAGACAGTGATCAATATGACATCTCTTACTTGCAGGCATTACTTATACGACAACTCTCTCTCACAGACAGTGATCAATATGACATCTCTTACTTGCAGGCATTACTTATACGACAACTCCCTCTTACAGATCATGATCAGTATGACATCCCTTACTTACAGGCATTACTTATATGACAACTCCCTCTTGCAGACAGTGATCAATATGACATCTCTTACTTGCAGGCATTACATATACGACAACTTCCTCTCACAGACAGTGATCAATATGACATCCCTTACTTGCAGGCATTACTTATACGACAACTCCCTCTTACAGATCATGATCAGTATGACATCCCTTACTTACAGGCATTACTTATATGACAACTCCCTCTTGCAGACAGTGATCAATATGACATCTCTTACTTGCAGGCATTACTTATACGACAACTCCCTCTTACAGATCGTGATCAGTATGACATCCCTTACTTGCAGGCATTACTTATATGACAACTCCCTCTTGCAGACAGTGATCAATATGACATCTCTTACTTGCTGGCATTACTTATATGACAACTCCCTTGTACAGATCGTGATCAATATGACATCCATTACTTACAGGCATTACTTATATGACAACTCCCTCTTACAGACAGTGATCAATATGACATCTCTTACTTGCAGGCATTACTTATACGACAACTCCCTCTCACAGACAGTGATCAATATGACATCCATTACTTACAGGCATTACTTATACGACAACTCCCTCTCACAGACAGTGATCAATATGACATCCATTACTTACAGGCATTACTTATACGACAACTCCCTCTCACAGACAGTGATCAATATGACATCTTTTACTTGCAGGCATTACTTATACGACAACTCCCTCTTACAGATCGTGATCAGTATGACATCCTACTTACAGGCATTACTTATATGACAACTCCCTCTTGCAGACAGTGATCAATATGACATCCCTTACTTGCAGGCATTACTTATATGACAACTCCCTTGTACAGATCGTGATCAATATGACATCCCTTACTTACAGGCATTACTTATATGACAACTCCCTCTTACAGACAGTGATCAATATGACATCCCTTACTTGCAGGCATTACTTATATGACAACTCCCTCTTACAGACAGTGATCAATATGACATCCCTTACTTGCAGGCATTACTTATATGACAACTCCGTCGTACAGATCGTGATCAATATGACATCCCTTACTTAAAAGCATTACTTATATGACAACTCCCTCTCACAGACAGTGATCAATATGACATCCCTTACTTGCAGGCATTGCTTATACGACAACTCTATCTCACAGACAGTGATCAATACGACATCCCTTACTTGCAGGCATTACTTATACGACAACTCCTTCTCACAGACAGTGATCAATACGACATCCCTTACTTACAGACATTACTTGTACGACAACTCCCTCTCACAGACAGTGATCAATACGACATCCCTTACTTGCAGGCATTACTTATACGACAACTCCCTCTCACAGACAGTGATCAATACGACATCCCTTACTTGCAGGCATTACTTATACGACAACTCCCTCTCACAGACAGTGATCAATACGACATCCCTTACTAACAGGCATTACTTATACGACAACTCCCACTCACAGACAGTGATCAATACGACATCTCTTACTTGCAGGCATTACTTATACGACAACTCCCTCTCACAGACAGTTATCAATACGACATCTCTTACTTGCAGGCATTACTTATACGACAACTCCCTCTCACAGACAGTGATCAATACGACATCCCTTACTTGCAGGCATTACTTATACGACAACTCCCTCTCACAGACAGTGATCAATACGACATCCCTTACTTACAGACATTACTTATACGACAACTCCCTCTCACAGACAGTGATCAATATGACATCCCTTACTTAAATGCATTACTTTTATGGCAACTCCCTCCTACAGACAGTGATCAATTTGACATCCCTTACTTGCAGGCATTACTCATATGGCAACTCCCTCCTACAGACAGTGATCAATTTGACATCCCTTACTTGCAGGCATTACTCATATGGCAACTCCCTCTTACATGCAATTATCAATATGGCATCCGTTACTTAGTGGCATTACTTATATAGAAACTTTCACATCCCGCACTTGCAGGCATTACTTACCTAGTAACTTATTCTTACAGTAAACAAATTGTATACTTACTGGAAACATCAATCATGGTTAGAGTGTCAAGGATGGGTAGCACTGTATCCTCTGTCAGAGTGCTCAGGTCATTGTGCGATAGTTTAAGCCATTCTAGGGAATGTAGGTCAAAGAAGGTCATCGGTGGAATGTCTTTGATGCTGTGTGAGTCATAAAAGAAGAGAGGAATTAGTTTGGGTACCTAATTTTGAACTTTTTATGCTGCTGAAATGAACTTTTTATGCTGCTGAAAAGTAAACTTGAATTAGGCTTTCGCAAGGTTCAGAAGATTTTATTCTCATTTAGGTGTATTGTTTTTACCCTTTCACATAGTTTCTTTTTACCAGGATCAGATTTTCAGCAATCTCAACCCAGGAATTGTTTTTATATCACTTACATTGGTGGCCATGATCTTGCAACTTAATTATTGTATAGAAATTCCTTGATTGTGGTCATGAAGTTCATATGATCGATCTGTACTTTAGTGCTGCATTGGACCATGTTAATCTTTAAGGCCATTGTTTTTAAACATGAACTGGTGCACAAAGGCTTAAAGGGTCGCTCGTTAATGACAGAGGCAAGAGACAGTAACAATGCCATAGAAACTGACCATGTATATATATATATATATATATATATATATATATATATATATATATATATATAAATGGTCAGTGCCCAGTCCTCCACTCCACCCAAGCTAGGGCCAGCCAATGGCAGGTGATAACTCATCAGGTAAGCCTATAGACTCCCCCAAACTCCATCCTTAGCCCACAAGGATAATGAGGTTGCGGACGATACAAGAAACCATTGAGCTTCATCATGAGTTGAACCCCAGTTCATCCAATCATCAGGCAAGGACGTTTCCAATGGGATATCACAACTTTAAAGGGCATATATTATTTTAGTAATGTTTCAGGACTTAAATATAATACAACTTATTTTCTCACAGTCGATGTCAACAATAAAGATAAAATAAATCACCATAAGTTACGCTCGATCTGATGTTTTCTTTTGGTTTTGGGGAAGATTTCCTAACCTGTTGTAAACTCGGTTCTTCTTCTGATGTCAAATTGGTGATATCAAAACTCATTACTGGTTTTTTTTCAAAGAGATTTTTCGTCAGGGTTAAAACTTCTCAAAACTCAAAATTCCATTTTAAGCTGTGGCATGAGGGTCCTCTAAATGAGCGTGACTTTATTCTGTAGTAATGTCATGATAAGATCTTTTTTGAGATTTTTTTTTTTTAAATCTTTCGAGCTGCATTGCAACGATGAGGGACATTTTCTCCTTAGATCATATTTGGGTGCTTTCACATTACAGGTTGTCGCCATTATGTTTAGCCTATGTAAATAAAACAAATTTCATAATCATTTACTAAACTCACAACAATTGCAAATGTCACCATAAACTTGTTTCGTCCACTCATGAATTTTCTAAGCATTTTTATTAAACAGTCAAAATGTTATGTTAGAAAGCTGATAAGGAAACCGAGCTCTCCAATCTTAATTGTCATCTTAGCTCCCAGAAACAACAAATCGTAGAGCATCAGACTGCGTATTTTATACGAAAAGCTTATTTCCTATTGCTGCTAAGCATTTTGCAGCATTCAGGGACGCTCAATGCTTTCATATTGCCATTACCTATTCCCTTTTCTATAAAGGCTTTTTAATAAGGGTACTTCTTTTGTATCAAGAACCATCTGACAAAATGAATGGGAAAGTTTCCTAAATTGTATAAAAAAATTTACATTATGATAAATCCTGTTTTTATTCTCGCCCAATCGTCATGTTAGCAGCTTTTAATTTTCTTTACTCGAGTTGATAAATGGTTTAAAAAGAAAATTAAAAACTCAAAATGTAAATTTCACAGTTAATCTACTTGTTGTATTTTACTTTTTTGGCATAAGATCGATTTTACAAAAAGAAAAAAAAAACTGCATGATCCAATCTCGTAAAATCATTACGAATCCATTTAGATAAGGTTTCCCTTAAAATGAATAAGAAAATATAGCCTTTTTCATATCATAGAAAACTGTATTTTGTGGGTGACTTATTCATAAATATTATGCAGCCATTCATGTCAACGCACTTTTCTTTAATGGCGCACAAAAAATACACCTCTCGCATATAAAGCTTAGTTCACTATGCATTGCCATATAATCATTAGTATACATAACAAAATTGATTCCTTGACTATCAATAAACGTCACTGGGAAAGAAGACTTGCACCGACTGACAAAACTAGATATAAATTTGAAATGGATCGGTCAGTGACTCTGTCTATTAATGACTATATTTTAAGGGTTATGCTTTGAACATATTTAGAGGTTTTCGCAGAGAGGTGATTTTGTACCACGTACTCTAAATAATCTGTATGGATGACTTAATATGACTTTATGCATGAACTGAAAAATAATCAAGATATATAAATATAAATGCTAAGGGTCATTATTATTATTATTATTATTATTATTATTATTATTATTATTATTATTAATGTTGTTGTTGTTATTATTATTATTATCATTATTATTATTATTATTATTATTATTATTATTATTATTATTGTTATTATTACTTGCCAACCTACAACCCTTGTTTGAAAAGCATAATGCTATATGCCCAAGGGCTTTAATCTCTTAAAATCTTGACCAGAATCATATTTAGAAATAGTTACATATTTTGCTATTCACGTAAAAATATATACCGCTATGTTGAATCCCCTACATTGCACATTCTTATGTAAACATAAAAACACATACTTAAAAGGCACATACTTATTTCTGCTCAACATCATGAACTTGATGCTTCCACCGTAGCCCTCAAAGGCGTCCTCTGGGACGTTGACGATTCTATTGGAGTCGAGATCTAACTGACGGAGATTCTGTAGGGTTCGTAAGGCGTGGGATGGGATGCCGGTCAGGCGGTTGTGCCCTAGTTCCAGCCATTCCAGGTGGTCTGGGGAGGAGAAAGAGATTCAGGAGAAGAGAGGGAAGACCAGCATCGTGCTCGTTTGATTCGATTTATAGTATACATACATGCATTTTATATATATATATATATATATATATATATATATATATATATATATATATATATATATATATATATATATATATATATATATATATGTAAATAATGTAAATATATATATATATATATATATATATATATATATATATATATATATATATGTATATATATAATATGTATATATATTATATATAATGTATATATAAATATATATATGTAAATATATATATATATATATATATATAATAGTCCATTATATATATATATATATATATATATATATATATATATATATATATATATATATATAATAGTCCATTATATATATATATATATATATATAATAGTCCATTCGTTCCCGGCTGCATTTCAGTAAAGTCTGTAAGGGTTTAACCTGAGACTAACTCAGAGCCAATCATAGCACGAGTTCAGCAAGTATTGCCAACCCATGACTTCCTTACGTATTCTGTACTGGTTGTTAAATTACTTTCCTCAAATGGTTTTTGCTCGTCCGTAGCTTGCTTCGCTCGCAATTAAACTTAATCTCATTACTCCTCTGTTCTGGCAAGTTGTTGATGGGCTGTGCACGCCATCCGTGCGGATCACTATGAAAGGTTGCCAGTACTTCCCTCAGCTGAGTGAGCACACGATTTGAGTGACTCTAATTTCATCCCAGGGCAAACAATGCCAGATTTCGATAACATCCAGACTAAGAAAAGGGTAGCTTAACTCTAGCTTCTCCTGGGGGAGAATGGTCTTGTCAGTGTACCTTCCCCTACACACTGTAGAACTACTAATCCCCCCCCCCCTTTTTTTGCCATCTATTTTATCAAAACATATATAACTGATTAAAAAGTGAAAACATAATCCAGATAGACCTATCGGGATCCAACTCAAGCCTTACGTGTATTTCAAACTTCATAATGATCATATCATATGCAAATGAATTATTACAGAACCTATGTGTCACTGTGCCTACAGAGGCGATGGTTCGGCAGTAGTAGGCAGAAGTTGGAATTTAAATATATTAATTCCAATGAAGCCGTTTCAGCCTCTTGTCTGAATGGTTTTGTTCGAATCAGTAGATTCTAAATTCAAACTATAACCCACTCCTGCCTGCATCTGCTGAATCCCACCGTCCAAGATTCAATCATTCTTTTTCTGACCTTCTAAACCAGCGAAGGCATGTTCGCTGATGTTAGAGATGTCGTTGTGCTTGATGTTGAGAGAGTTGAGGGCTGTCAGTTCGCTGAAAGTGTTCCCTTCCAATGATCGGATCTTGTTGTTCTCCAGCATGAGCATGTCCAGCTTGTTCAGACCTGTGAATGAGGGAAATTGAGAATTTTACTGTTTATTGTTTACCGTTTGTTGTTTTCCAGGCTGATCCTATATTCACACGAAGCGTCTCTGCCTGGAAGACCTTCCCTCTTATTTTCAGAAACACGTATTTGTGGATAACGGTCACAGAATCACACTATACGTATTAGACTAAACTATATTTCATGACTAGAATATTGTTTCTAATTGAAAATCTTTGAACTAGGACAAAGGTGAAGTTTTTATTGTCATTATTAAAAAAAAAAAAAAAAAAAAAACCATAAATGTAGTGGTGTGTCATTAAAAGTTAATTATTGAGGAAATTGCTAACATTTTCCACATTCCAGACATTTTTGACACTATGATTGTTGTAAATGAAGAAGAAATAAATCATCGTTTTTAAAGATATTTACAGTATAGATAAAAGAAATGACTGAACTCGTTGGTACAAAATGTCAGAGAGCATTCATCATTTGTTATAATTTCACACATTGGTTCTTTATTCATTCAAACACTGAATGTTCTGAGAACTTGCCTGTGAAGTCTCCAACCCTTATTCTTGATATTCTATTTTCGCTGAGAGTCAACACTTGGAGTTTCGAAAGGGCTTGCAAGTTAGGGACATCCTCCAGGTGGTTCTTGCCGAGGTTCAGCCGGATCAGTTTACTGCAAAAGGGAGTTTTCCAGTTGAGAAATTAGGTAAGATTTCATGATCGAACTGCGAAAAATTGTACGACCTCTTTAGTAATAAAAAAAAAATCCTTAAGAAAGTGTCCAACTTTAGAAAAATATTTTTTTTCTTTTACGAAGTTTAAACGTTACCAAAAATTGCGTCCTTTAAAAAGTTTCAAATTCCCCCACCCACCCACCCACCCACCCCCAAAAAATATTTTCTTTCACGAAGTATAAATATTGCCTAAAATTGTGTCCTATAGAAAGAAAGTGACTAATTTCAAAAAGAAAAAAAAAAAACGTCTAACAGTTGCCAATACTATAAATGGCAAGAAAATCCCTGATCTGATAATAGAAACTTAGAATGCTCGAAGTACATCGAATAATACAGTACAGAAAAATAAGTAGTGCTTAGAGGTTCTAGTACTCACTCTCCCGTCCCAGAGAAAGCATTTTCCTCAATATGTTGCATCTGGTTATCGTAGAGAGAGACCCTTTCAAGGCCTCGAAGGCCAGAGAAGGCAGACTGGCCAAGGATCTTGATCATGTTGTAGTTGAGGTTCAAGAAGGATAGACTCTGGAGATGTTCCAGGGCTGCCGTTGGAACCTTGAATGGGTAGTTCAGAACAGAAAAATTGAAACATTCTTTTAACTTGTATCTCATAAGATACAATGAAGAGAAATTTGTCACCTTTAAGTGGTTATAGTATTTTGCAAATTTAAGTTTTTCATTCAAATAGGGTACAGAGTTTTAAAAAGGGGAATCTTGCTTCATTTTAAGAGGATATGGGGCAATTTAAGTAGTATGACTAGTAAGTAGGAGTTGAGCATTAATTTTTCCCCTTTCACATCAACTAATCAGTTAGAATTGGATATAAAATGAGCAAATTAAAATTAAGAGAGTGTAAGTTGATTGAATTAAGTAACGATTACACTAAGAGATTATTAGACAGGAGAAGACCCAGTAATAGAACCCATCCCACTTCGTATCTTAGCAACCACTAAAGGCCT
>NC_090766.1:22280354-22282854 GCF_036898095.1 Palaemon carinicauda
CCAGGCCTACATGACCGAAGACTATGAAGCGTGAAGTAGATGATGAATGGAGAAGTATAGATTTTAAAGCTTAAGATAGAGAGAGCTGACGAAATCTAATCGAGTCCCTTTGCGTCAATAGGCGTAGTGCCATAGCCTTTGTACCATGGCCTTCCACTCTCTTGGATTAGAGTTCTCTTGCTTGTGGGTACAATCGGGCTCACTATTCTATCTTATTTCTCTTTTTCTTGTTTTGTTAAAGTTTTTATAGTTTGTATAGGATATGTTATTGTTCTGAAAATATTTAATTTTTTCTTGTTTCTTTTCCTCACTGGGCTATTTCCCGTTGGAGCCCCTGGACTTATAGCATCCTGCTTCTCCAACTAGGGTTGTAGCTTAGCAATTAATATATATATATATATATATATACATATATATATATACATATATATATATACATATATATATACATATATATATACATATATATATATACATATATATATATACATATATATATATATATATATATATATATATATATATGTGTGTGTATATATATATATATATATATTTATATATATATATATATATATATATATATATATATATATATATATATGTATATGTGTATATACAGTATATATATATCTATATATATATATATATATATATATATATATATACAGTATATATATATATATATATATATATATATATATATATATATAATGTATATATATGTATATATGTATATGTATATATATTTATATGTATATATATGTATATATACAGTATATATATACATATACACACACACACACACACACACACATATATATATATATATATATATATATATATATATATATATATATATATATATAATGATGGTTTTACCTCCATCGAGTGCAATCTAATGACACTTATTCCAATCCCCACAAGACAAGACCAACTCGTGTAATAATTTCCCTTGAAGACAAGAGAGAAAGCGTCCACCGCCACTCAGTCAACCAATCTGCCCCAGACAGCCTTCGATGTAATAGTGATGGATGCACAGATCCTCATGGCGTCATCATGCACATTATATTCCCACGATCAGGGAGCTTTCGTGTCTTTTTCCTTTCACCATTTTGGATGTTTGGCTACATTTTTTTGTCTGTTGGTATCCAAGAGTTCTTTGTGATGAGTTCTTTCAAGAAATTTGAGATCTTTTAATTTTTTTAAGTCCTTGATTAATATGGAACCTCTTTATAAGGACTTTATGTTCATCTTTCCAACTTTATTTAATTCACTCTATATAGATTTATTCTCCAGTCCCCGTTCGAGAAGATGATTGTGAAGGCCTACTGGAAACGTCCCTGCCTGGCATTCGCCTGATTGAGGTTCGAGTCCTGAAGTTCGATAGTTTCTTTTAGTATCTGCAACCTCACCATCCTTGTGGGCTAAGGATAGGCTATGTGGTTTGGGGATGCTTATTGGTTTACCTGCTAAGTCATCAGCAGCCATTGCTTGGTCCTCCCTGGTCCTAGCTTGGGTGGAGAGGGGCCTGGACGCTGATCATATGTGTATATGGTCAGTCTCTAGGGCATTGTCCTCCTAGCTAGGGCACTGCCACTGTTCCTTGCATATGACATTCATGAGCGACCTTTAAATCTAAGATGCCTCATCCATGTCTTGGCTTTATGATATTATTATTATTATTATTATTATTATTATTATTATTTGCTAAGCTACAACCCTAGTTGGAAAAGCAGGATGCTATAAGCCCAGGGGCTCCAACAGGGAAAATAGTCCTGTGAGGAAAGGAAAAAAGGAAAAAGGAAATATTTTAAGAAGAGTAACCACATTAAAATGAATATCTCCTATGTAAACTATAAAACATTAACAAAACAAGAGGAAGAGAAATTATATAGAATAGTGTGCCCGAGTGTACCCTCAAGCAAGAGAACTCTAACCCAAGATAGTGGAAGGCCATGGTACAGAGGCTATGGCACTACCCCAGACTAGAGAACAATAGTTTGATTTTGGAGTGTCCTTCTAGAAGAGCTGTTTACCATAGCTAAAGAGTCTCTTCTACCCTTACAAGGAGGAAAGTCTCGTCCCAACAAGAGACCTTCAGTATAAGTTTCTTCATTACCTTCCCAAATATTTGATCTCTGTTTATGAGTTTCCAAAGAGAAAGTTTTGTGTGATTTAATACATATTCGTGTTTCAATAGATTGAAAGATCTTCCATCAGAAAGCTTCCTGGTGATGATAATGGAAACCAAACTGTTTCCTTTTAAACAGGTGAAATTGATTAAGAATGAAGTATTTATTATCAATCACAGTCATTCGAGGGTAATTGTTTACAACACCACGCTCTCCATTTACTCCAAAATAATGCAATCCTGCAGTTCTCATCTTCTTGCACAGTAATTAGGAGGTTATTTAAATTCTGGGAAAGCAATAATTAGCAAGATATGTGGAGGAGGGGGAAGGGGTTATAAAAAGAAAATAGCTCGGTTTCCTCACTAAAC
>NC_090766.1:22292854-22300354 GCF_036898095.1 Palaemon carinicauda
GAGATCATCGAGAAGCATGACCAAGGCATGCGTGTGAAAGACATTGCTAGTTTTTTCAATCGCTCGCAGTCGACGATATGCACAATATTAAAGAAAAAAGAAGAAATAAAGGCCGCTAAAGTAGCTAAAGGTGTATCGTCGTTATCAAAACAACGGCCACCTATTCTTGATGACGTAGAAAATTTATTAATGGTGTGGTTAAATGAGAAGCAGCTCGCAGGAGATTCAGTAAATGAGAACATGATTTACGAGAAGGCAAGAACCATTTACGAGGAGGGAGGCACTGCACAATCACTGTCTTCGAGTGAGATAAAAGATTTTTTAAAGAAGTGGGAAGACGTGAAAAGTTTTCTTGAGGAAAATGTCCCGAATAAGGCTGAAACAGACCGTGCAATAAATTTATTAGTCGATAATGGGGTGGGTCACTTCTATAAAATTTTAAAGAACAGACAAAAGCAGGTGTCTCTTGAAAAATATCTTGTGAAGGGGGAGAAAAGAACTGTGAAAGACAACGACCAAGAGTCTCGCAAACGCAAAACCAGTGATAGTGAACGCCATTCTCGCAAGAGAACTCCAGTCAACGTTCCTGAAGTTCTCATGGAGGGAGATTCTCCCTCCAAGCAGTAACCCCCTCCTCCTCCTTCCCCTCCTCTCGTCTCCATCAAGCCAGCAGCGAGACTCCTCTAAGGTAAAGTTCAGGTTTACTGTGCATGCATATCCATATTTTCATCATTAAATGACTGCAATATTTTAATAATTTTGTGTAGAGTACAGTAGAGTACTGTATGTGTAAGGAAAAATTTGTGAAAATTGGTTTTTGTAGATGGGTTGAACTAATTATTTCGATTTTATAACATTCTTATGGGGAAATTCGTTTCGTGATACGAATTTTTCGGTCTAAGAGTTCGCATAAGGAACGAATTAAATTCGTAAACCGAGGTTCTACTGTATATATATATATATATATATATATATATATATATATATATGTATATATATATATATATATATATATATATATATATATATATATATATATATACTGTATATATATATACATATACAGTATATATATAATGTGTGTGTGTATATATAAATATTTATATATATATATATATATATATATATATATATATATATATATATATATATATATACATATACAGTATATATATATATACATATATATATATATATATATATATATATATATATATATATGTATATATATGTGTGTATATATATATTTATATATATATATATATATATATATATTCATATATATATATATATTTATATAAATATATATATACATGTATATATATACACTATGTATATGTATATATATATATATACTGTGTATATATATATATATGTATATATATTTATTTGTATATCATGTACAGTATATATAATATATATATATATATATATATATATATATATATATATATATATATATTTGTATCTATGTATATATATATATATACATATATATACATATATATATATATATATATTTATATATATACTTATACACACACACACACACACACACACACATATATATATATATATATATATATATATATATATATATATATATATATATATATATATATATATATATATATATATATACCTATATACACATATATATATTTATTTATTTATACATATATATTATATATGTATTAATATATACATATATATATATATATATATATATATATATATATATACATGTATATATTTATTTATTTAAATTTACATATATATAAATATATTTATGAATATATTATACATACATATATATATATATATATATATATATATATATATATATATATATATATATATATATATATCTTTATATGAGTGTATTAAATGCTTGGCTTAATTGCCTTGCTTGATAATGGTTGGCTTAATTACCTGGCTTGATGTTGCTTGGATTGAATGCCTGGCTTAATTGCCTTGCCTGATGTATGGATTAAATCCTTTACTTAATTGCCTGGCTTGATGCTGCTTGGATTAAATGTTTGGCTTTATTGCCTGGCTTCATAATGCTTCGCCTTATTGCTCTCCTGATAATGCTTGAATTTATTGCCTACCTGATAATGCTTGGCTTAATTGACTGACTTAATACTGCTTGGATTAAAAGCTTGGCTTAATTGCCTGGCCTGATAATGCTTGGCTTAATTGCCTGGCTTGATGCGGCTTGTATTAAATGCTTGGCATAATTGCCTGGCCTGATATTGTTCGGCTAAATTGCCTGGTTTAATGCTGCTTAGATGAAATGCTTGGCTTAATTGTCTGGCCTGATGATGCTAGGCTTAATTGCCTGGCTTGATGCTGTTTGCATTAAATTCTTGGCTTAATTGCCGGGCTTGATGCTGCTTGGATTTACTGCCTGCCTAATAATGCTTGGCTCAATTTTCTGACTTGATGTTGCTTGGATTAAAGGCTTGGCTTAAATGCCTGCTCTGTTAGTACTTGGCTTAATTGCCTGGATTGAGGCTGCTTGGAGTAAATAATTGGATTTACTGCCTGCCCGATAATGCTTGCCTTCATTGCCTGACTTGATGCTGCTTGGCTTAAAAGCCTGGCCTGATAGTGCTTGGCTTAATTGTCTGGCTTGATGTGGCTTGGAGTAAATGATTGACTTAATTTCCTAGCTTGATGTTGCATGGATTGAATGCTTGGCTTCATTTCTTGGCTTGATAATGCTTTGCTTTACTGCCTGCCTGATAATACTTTCTTTAATTGCCTTGCTTTATGTTGCTTGGATTAAAGGCCTGGCTTAATTGTCTGACCTGATAATGCTGGCTTAATTGCTGGGCTTGATGCTGCTTGGATTAAAGGCTTGGCTTAATTGCCTGGCCTGATAGTGGTTGGCTAAATTGCTTCGCTTTACTGCCTGGCTTGATAATGCTTGGCTTTATTGCCTGCCTGATAATGCTTTGCTTAATTGCCTGGCTTGATGCTGCTTGGATTAAATGTTTGGCTTGATTGCCTAGCTTGAGGCTGCTTGGATTAAATGCTTTGCTTTATTACCTGGCTTGATAATGCTTCGCTTTATTGCCTTCCTGAAAGTTCTTGTATTTGTTGATTGCCTGATAATGCTTTGCTTAATTGCCTGGCTTGATGCTGCTTGGATTAAATGCTTGGCTTGATTGCCTGGCTTGATAATGCTTCCCTTTATTGCCTGGCTTGATAATGCTTCCCTTTATTGCCTGGCTTGATAATGCTTCGCTTTTTTGCCTGGTTTGATAATGCTTCGCTTTATTGCCTGCCTGAAAATACTTGCATTTATTGCTTGCCTGATAATGCTTTGCTCAATTGCCTGGGTTGATGCTGCTTGGATTAAATGTTTGGTTTAATTGCCTGGGCTGATAATGATTGGCTTAATTGCTTGGCTTGATGCTTCTTGGATTAAAGGCTTGGCTTTAATGCCTGCCTTAATTGCCTTGTTTGATGCTGCTTGGATTAAAGGCCTGGCTTAATTGCCTGGCTTGATGCAGCTTGGATTAAATGCTTACCTTGATTACTTGGCCTGATAATTCTTGGCTTGATTGCCTGACTTGATACTGGATACTGCTTGAATTAAATACTTGGATTAATTACATGGCTTGATGCTGCTTGGATTAAAAGCTTGGCTTAATTACATGGCTTGATGCTGCTTGGATTAAATGCTTAGGATAATTGCCTGGCCTGATAATTTTTGGCTTAATTGCTTGGCCTGATAATTTTTGGCTTATTTTCCTGGCTTGATGCTGCTGCTGCTTCGATTAAATGCTTGGCTCAATTGCCTGGGTTGATAATGCTTGGCTTAATTACCTGACCTGATAAGGCCTGGCTTAATTACCTGGCTTGATGCTGCTTGGATTAAATGCTTAGCATAATTGCCTGGCCTGATAATTTTTGGCTTAATTGCTTGGCCTGATAATTTTTGGCTTATTTTCCTGGCTTGATGCTGCTGCTGCTTGGATTAAATGCTTGGCTCAATTGCCTGGGCTGATAATGCTTGGCTTAAATGTCTGGCTTGATGCTGCTTGGATTAAATTCTTGGCTTTATTGCCTGCCTTGATAATGCTCTGCTTTATTGCCTGTCTGATAATGCTGGCTTAATTGCCTGGCTTTATGCTGCTTGGAATAAAAGTTTGGCTTATTTGCATGGCCTGATAATATTTGGCTTAATTGCCGGGCTTGATGCTGCTTGGTGTAAATGCTTGGTTTAATTGCCTGGCTTGATATTGCTTTGCTTTATTGCTAGCCTAGTAATAATTGGATTTATTGCCTGCCTGATAATGCATGGCTTAATTGCCTGGCTTGCTGCTGCTTAGATTTAAGGCTTGGCTTAATTGCCTGGACTGATAATGCTTGGATTAAACACTTGGATTAGTTGCCTGTATTTATAATGCTGGGCGTAATTGTCTGGCTTGATGCTGCTTGGCGTAAAAGCTTGGCTTAATTGCCTGCTTCTATAATACTCTGCTTAATTGCCTGGCTTAATGCTGCTTGGAGTAAAGGCTTGACTTAATTGCCTGGCTTAATGCTGCTTGGAGTAAATGCTTGGCTTAATTGCCTGGCTTGATGCTGCTTGGATTAGATGCATGGATTTATTGCCTGGCCTAATAATCCTTGGCTTAATTGCCTGGCTTAATGCTGCTTGGAATAAAGGCTTGACTTAATTGCCTGGCTTAATGCTGCTTGGAGTAAATGCTTGGCGTAATTGCCTGGCCTGATGCTGCTTGGATTAGATGCATGGGTTTATTGCCTGGCCTAATAATCCCTGGCTTGATGCTGCTTGGATTAAATGCTTGGCTTTATTGCCTGTCTTGATGCTGCTTGAATTAAAGACTTGGCTTTATTGTCAGGCCTGATAATCCTTGGCTGAACTGCCTGCCTTGATGTTCCTAGGATTGAATACTTATCTTCGTTTCCTGCCCTAATAATACTGGCTTAATTGTCTGGCTTGATGCTGCTTGGATTAGATGCATGGATTTATTGCCTGGCCTAATAATCCTTGGCTTAATTGCCTGGCCTAATAATCCTTGGCTTAATTGCCTGGCCTAATAATCCTTGGCTTAATTCTGCTGGAAGTAAATGCTTGGCTTAATTGCCTGGCCTGATGCTGCTTGGATTAGATGCATGGATTTATTGCCTGGCCTAATAATCCCTGGCTTGATGCTGCTTGGATTAAATGCTTGGCTTTATTGCCTGTCTTGATGTTGCTTGAATTAAAGACTTGGCTTTATTGTCAGGCCTGATAATCCTTGGCTGAACTGCCTGCCTTGATGTTCCTAGAAATGAATACTTGGCTTAATTGTCTGGCTTGAAGCTGCTTGGATTAAATGCTTGGCTTAATTGCCTGCCTTGATGGTGCTTAGATTAAAGGCTTGATTTTATTGCCAAGCCCGATAATGCTTGGCTTAATTGTCTGCCTTGGTGCTCTTTGGATTAAATACTTGACTTCATTGCCTAGCCAGATAATGCTTGGCTTTGTTGCCTGGATTGATATTGCTTGGCTTAATTGCATAGCTTGATGCTGCTTGGATTAAATGCTTGGCTTTATTGCCAGGCCTGATAATGCTTGGCTTAATTGCATGTCTTGATGCTGCCTGGATTAAATGCTTGGCTTTATTGCCTGGCCGGATAATGTTTGGCTTAATTGCATAGCTTGATGCTGCTTGGATTAAATGCTTGGCTTCATTGCATGGCCTGATAATGGTTGGCTTAATTGCCTGGCTTGATGCTTCTTAGCTTAATTGTGTGACCTAATAATGTTTGGCTTAATTGCCTTCCTTAATACGGCTAAAATTAAATGTTTGGCTTTATTGTCTGGCCTAATAATGCATGGCTTAATTACCTGGCTTGGTGCTGCTGAGATTAAATGCTTGGCATAATTGTCTGGTCTAACAATGATTGGCTTAATTGCATGGCTTGATACTGCTTGGATTAATTGCTTGGCTTGATTACCTGGCCTGATTATTCTTGACTTAATTGCCTGGCTAGATTCTGCATGGATCAAATGCTTGGCTTTATTGCCTGGCCTGCTAATACTTTGGTTAATTGCCTGGATAATGCTTGACTTATTCGTCTGGCTTGATTCTGCTTGAATTAAATACTTTGCTTCATTGCCTGGCCTGATAATTCTTGGCTTAATTGCCTGACTTGATGCTGCTTTATTAAATGCTTAGATTTATTGCCTGTCCTGATAATACTTGTCTCATTTGCCTGGCCTGACAATGCTTGGCTTAATTGTCTGGCTTGATGATGCTTAGATTAAATGCTTGGCTTGAATGCCTGGCCTAATAATGCTCGGATTAATTACCTGGCTTGATGCTGCTTGTATTAAATGCTTGACTTGATTGCAAGCCCTGATAATGCTTGATATAATTGCTTGGCTTGATTCTGCTTGGATTAAGTGCTTGTCTTAGTTGCCTGGCCTAATAATGCATTGATTATTGGCCTGGCTTGATGCTAGTTGGATTAAATGCTTGAATTAAGTGCCTTGCTTGATGCTACTTGGATTAAATGTTTGGCTTAATTGCCTGCCCTGGTAATGTATCGATTATTGGCCTGGCTTGATACTACTTGGATTAAATGCTTGGATTAAATGCCTGGCCTGATAATCCTAGGCTTAATTGCCTGGCTTGATGCTACTTGGATTAAATTCTTGACTTAATTGCCTGGCCTGATAATGGTTGGCTGAATTGCCTGGTTTGATGCTGCTTTGATTGAATGCTTCGCTTAAATAACTAGCATGATAATGCTTGGCTTAATTTCCTGGCTTGATGCTGCTTGTATTGAATGTTTGGCCTAATTGTTTGGTTTGATACTGCTTGGATTAAATGCTTAGCTTAAATACCTGGCCTGATAATGCTTGGTTTTATTGCCTGGCTTGGTGCTGCTTGTAATAAAAGCTTTGTTTAATTGTTTGACCTGAACTGTTTGATTTAATTGCCTGGCTTGATATTGTTTGGCGTTCTGGCCTGGCTTGATGCTGCTTCGAATAAATACTGGGCTTAATTACCTGGCCTGATATCACTTGGTTTAATTCCCTGGCTTGATGGTGCTTGAAGTAATTGGTTGGCTTATTTGCCTGGCCAGATAATGGTTGGCTTAATATCCTGGCTTTGTGCTGCTTGGATATAAAGTTTGGCTTATTTGCCTGGCCAGGTAATGCTTGGCTTAATTGCCTGGCCTGATAATGTTTGGCTTAAGACGTTATATAGAGCCCCAGGCAAAATCACACAAAGACATCAGCTTCTGACTGGCCGGGAGTCGAACCCTGGTCCAGGAAACTTTTATTAACAGTGACTTACCATTTAGCCACAATGAAAGATAGATATATATATGTATATATATGTATATATGTATATATATATATATATATATATATATATATATATATATATATATATGTATATTTTCAAGTATCTTCTACAGGAGGCGGGAATCCATGGGCTTAGAGGATGTACAATCTGATCTTGCCGT